>NC_086283.1:39142069-39420274 GCF_021018805.1 Prinia subflava | reverse complement strand
TTTTTTTTCTTCTTCTACTTCTTCTTTTACTTTCTTCTTTACTTTCCTTCTTTCTTCTTCTTCTTCTTCTTTCCTTCTTTCCTTCTTCGTTCTGTCCTTCTTTCTTCTTCTTCTTCCTTCTTCTTCTCTTCTTTCTTTATCCTTTCTTTCTTTCTCTTTCTTTCCTTCTTTCTTTCTTTCCTTCTTCTTCTTTCCTTCTTTCTCTCTTCTTTCTTTCCTTCTTTCCTTCTTTCCTTCTTTCTCTCTCTTCTCTTCTTCTTCGCTTTCTTTCTTCCTTCCTCCTTCCTGTCTTTCTCTTGTTTTCTTTCTCTCTATTTCTTCCTCGTCTAACGTCTTCATTTAGGAATATATTTTAAGGCAGACTAAAGAATTTCATGCAATGCCTTAGTAAGGGCCTTGTATCTGGGTAAGTTAAAGTGATGCCTTAGGGCTGGGTTCTTTTGTTTTGTTTGATAGCACTGAGTGGTGCTGGGATCTCTTCACGGGGTGATGGGGGTAGGGCAGTCTTGTCCTGGTGGGGAATTCAAGGACACTGTCTCCAAACTCCAGGCCTGAGCATAAACATGGAAGAGAAGGGCAAGCAGAGAGGATGGTGTTCTGTGATTTGGGGTTGTTGATTGGACAGTGGGTTGTTATATGCAAATGAATGGAATCTTGTAAAAGGGGTAAGATCTCAGGGCAAGCTCCTTGCCTCCATTTTTGAAACACCCGGGCAAGGCCACTTCTGTGGTTCTGGAGATGCCAGGGCATAGTTTTGAATAAATACTCACTTTGTTCCTTTGACTCTGTCTAGCCTCTGTTTCAGCCTCTCAAGGCATCAAAAGTTGGCTAAGTTTAAGTTTGCTCAGTTAAAGTTTGTGAAAGTGCCCTACTTTTTGTGATTGTTGTCTTAAAAATTGCTCACTACCTTATTATATATTAATACTCTAAAGTTTGCAAGTATAAGACTGCTACCAAATCTCTTGAGAATTTTGGGGTTTAGGCATTGGCAGGTTCTATAAGGCCTTCCTTTTCTTCTCCAGGTTGAACACGGTCACTCTCAGCCTGTCCACATAGCAGAGGTGCTCCAGTTCATTTAAGCTAAATTAGAAATTTGAGTAGCTGTTACAAACATTGTAGTAATCAGAAGTTAGAGGGGTGGAAATCACATGATAATAGCTTGTGATTTGAATCAAAGATGCCATGTTCCCTACAACGTTATTCCTCTGTCAAAACAAAATTACTTTTTCCCTGAAACAGCCTGTTATCTCTCGAGAACAAACTCTTGTGTGGTTTCTACAGTTTGCTGAATACTGAAGGTCAATAAGAAGTAGTGATGTCCATCAGTGAGTGTCAATAGTGAGTGATGTTACTGTCCTTTTCTTGACCCATGAACTTTCTGTCCTATGCCTTGCTTATGGAGCAATTTCATGGGCAGCTGGCAGATAGCCAAGGTCAAACCTACACAACATATTTGCTATATTTAAGCTTTGAAATAACACAAGACATCATGAAAAAATATCTGTGGTGCTTATTTTATTTCCAGAGTTCTTACTAAAGAAAGACTGGAGGAAGTCCACTGCACTAGCATGTGTACAAAATAGGAAACAGCATAGTCTAAAAGAGAATTTTTTTCCTGATGACCATGGACTGCTGGTGAACACACGCATCCATATATGGAACATGTAACTGAATAATTTGGCAAAACATAAGTGATCTGTGCTTTTAGACTTCCACACAGGTGTGACAGACATGAGAAAGAACTGATATGCCTCAACCCTTCACAGTGCTCAGTCAGGATAATTAAACTAGCATTAAAAATAACATTTGCATATGTGTAATGTGTGCAATAAATGCATAAGCATTACTGTCACTCTGAAGATATAGAGCTACTAAATAAATGGTCTGCCTCATAGGGCACGGTTTGTTGAAAGTTTGTAATTCTTCAACTTGAGAGAATTTCCCTAAATGCTAACATAAAGCGTTCAATTAATAAACCTCCACCCCTGTTATGAACCAGTCTAAGCACAGCAAGGTTTCATTGATCCCTTCCGTCTGGTCTTCTTGGTGGTGAGGGTCCCCCATGCCAAAAAGTATAGAATCTGATCGATTGAGGTAGGTTTGGGCACATGGGAATGTCCCCCCTGAGGGGGGCAGGTTTGACACTGTCCTTGCAACACTGTGGATCTGTTGCATTATTTGCAGTGCTCTGGTGCAGGGTCTGGGGACCCCTTTGCCAGGGGGGGCTTTGATGGGCCATGACAGCCCTTCTGCTGTCCTGTAGATGTGACTCTTCCCAGTCGAAGGGATCCCACATCTGAGCTGGTCTGCACAGCAGAGGACAGGCACTCACTATCTCAGATCAGAGGCTTTTTCACTACACACACAAAACCTTTCCTCCTCCCCCATTTGACATAGGAATCTCTTTGACCCTGACAGCAGATAAGCATGGGGCAGTGGTCTCCACCCCGAAGTTCTAAGCTTGATCCTCCTGTGAATATATTCTTCTCCCCCAGCCCAGACCCATATCACTTTATCTTATCTCCATCAACTTCCAGTCCAAGACCTCAGTCAGGAGGTGCATTCAGGGTGTGGTGATCTTTGATGTAGCTTTTGATATACAGTTTTGCTGTAATAAGCAAAAGTCCTTCATGAAGATGTTTAAGCCATAAACTATAACATTTCAATCTCTCAGAACCCCAAACCAGGCTTTCCTTTGTCTTTTATCTTTGCCGAAGAATGGGGAGTCAGTCCTATTCCTACAGCAATCCTGTACTTCAGATACAGAGTGTAGGAAAGGAAAAACTAGGATGTGTGGTCTGTACACTTGGCCACTTTCCTCCTTATGGACAACATTAGCAGCAACAGACACTTGCTTATTCAACACAAGAATAAAAAATGGTGTTAAGATGGATGGGAAGATTCCAAGCTTTAGACTAAAATGCAGATGATGAAAGCTGAGGTTTGCAATAATATGCAGTCAATCAATTTCTGATTTACTGGCCATATGCATTTTTACTTCAACTGTAGTTTTCAGGGAAAATCTTACTAGTCATGCTCCCCAAAATCAAATTAACCTGGTAGTCAACAAGGTTGGTGTTTCTAAGCTGTGAATGTGCCTGACTTGAAACCTTGGCCTTCTGAATCAAGCAAGTGCTTGGCTTGGGTTCTATATTCTCTTATCTTGAAAAAAAAAAAAGCATGTTGGCCTAAAAAACCTTTCCTGACATAGCCATGATCAACACAAGTCTGCTAGAGGAAAAATGTTCAATTTCTACAAATTTGCATTTCCTGAAGTAAAGATGTGTGTTCATTGAAAAAATCACTGGATTAATTTACATCTCTCAGATAAAGCAGGCAGGTCTTGTAATCTTTGGTGTTCATTCCTCTAAGGGGCAATCAAAGGACTGACTCTTCAGGCAATAAGTCTACTTGTTAAAACCATAGAACTTTCACAATCACCTTTTATTTTAAGTAGTTGTCAAATTATGACAGTGGACTTACATTAAAAAAATCCCTCAGGCAAGTGTCTAGCAACTGATATTAACATTTGACTTACAATTCCAGAGTTAATTACTTAATTTCCTGTTTCACCAAGCTTCATACCTTTAATCAGTCTTGATGAAATTTTAATTTGTAATGTATTTCAGCAACAAATGTTTTGACAAATTGTTTTTATTAGTTCCAGGATATTAAATTAATTTAAAATGAGGATGGCTTCTTTTTTTTCTAGTACATCTAATATTTATCAAATCTAAATGTTATCAAAGTTACTTGAATTGCCTAAGCAGGATGAAAGCTGCCCATACTTGATCTGAAACCACTACTTTCCACACTGTTGTGTCTTTGAAAGGATAATTCCATAAATATCTAATTGCACTGATTGGTAATCTCTATGTATAGTCCAGCACAACAAGAATAAATAATTCTGCTTTAGATTTCACACTCAGATAACAGATATCGCTCCTTTCAGGCATCTTTGCAGAATTAGTTTCAATAAATTATTTTAGCTTCTCCCCTTTTCTTCCATGTGAATCTCAATACTGTGCACAGAGAGAAACTGGAAAGGGAACAATAATGAATGGCAGGCTAATCCTGTTAGAGGGTCAAAAAAGATGAAGAAAATGTGAACAAAACTTCTAGAATATTTTCTACAAGAAGACTACATGACAAAGAGCAGTTATTCAAAAATGAACTATAAAATGAATGTCTCTGAATCTGACTTCTGACATAAACTTCATTTCCTAGAAGAATTAAGAAACATTTCCTTTCATCCTTATACTGACAGGAAATGAAGGAGGTTGAATAGTTTAGTGACAGGGTTTTTATAAACCCTGTTTTTCTCTTGTATTTAGGAGTATTTACCTGCTTCTCACTAAAATTCTTCACCACTTTTTAAAGATTTTAGTATTCTTTATTATGCTTAGAAGAGGTATAGGTGTTAAGCTACATGACAACCATGAAAGGATGACTTCTCATGAATGACTTTTGTCTTTTGCTGATCATAAAATTTGCCTTACTGTATCTCTGACATGAAAACCTATTCTTCTAAAGAATCTTCTTGTTTTACTTTTCTAACACTATAATTTCTACACTGGAGTCATCTCCTATCTGATTGGATCAAAGTGCAGTCAGCAGAATGCCATCTTAATCCTATAAACCCCCTGTTAACATATTTAAATCTCTCACCTGAAAAATTAGGATCTTAACATATATCCTAGTTTTCATTTGTCTTACAGTTCCTATAAGCACTAGGACTTCCTTGTTGCTTTAGAACTGTTTTGTGAAATCTTGAAGGATTTATCAGTCTTTACCAGGATCAGACATAATACACCACCAGAGCTTGCCATCTGATTAATGATTGATCAAATATTTATTGGAGATGATGAATGCCAGGGTCTAGTTGTAGCATTTGGTAGCATTTCTTCTCAAGCATTTATCTAGTAAATCAAAATCCTTCTACTATCTACAAAATCCTCTGTAGAGTTTGTTTTTCATGTAACTAAACTGATATCACTATCCATATCCAGTTCTTATCTAAGGAGCCTAGAGCTATTTGGTAGTATTATCAGAACAGAACTTCATTTCTTCTTTTTTCTTTCTATGAGGATGCATTTAAACCATTCCTTGATCTTTCTCAAAAAAAACCATCTGTATTTTACTGTGTTGCTTTGCCAGCTTCAAGGTCAAATACTTACCTGAGTTAAATCTCAGGTATTTTTTCACATACCTTTTGTCTCCACCGTGAGTATTAAGGGACTGAGATGTCCCAGCACTTCCTTTCTGCAATATCTTTTGATTTCTCCTCTTGATGGAAGGGGTTTGAGAGACAACTTATTCCTAATTTGTATGCTGGTAGCATTTCTTTCATGCCACCAGGGCAGCTACAATCTGTTTTATGCAAGAGTGATGAAGGTGCCTGGGAGAGAAGCAACTGATCTCCAATCTAACATCACCACACTGTTTTGGGCACAAAAACCTTGAGATGTGTTTAGGACTTGGGATACCATTTGCACACTTTTTTAGCCACAGTGGAACATAAGATTGAAAACATAGCTGAAGGCACAGCATAAATTAGATGGCATTTTCACTTTGTGAAGAACAAGAAATAGCTTTGGAAGAGATGGGTTCTATGCAAATAAATTTTCTCATAGAAGTTACATCTGATAGTGTTAAGGAGTTTTTTAAACAAGAAAGGAATGCTGGTAGAAGGGAAGAGGAATAAGAATTGTTATGAAAATAGGTACTGTCAAAGAACAACTGTAGCGAATTGTAAGAGACTGAAATAGTTAATGTATCAAACACTGTTATAAAGTTTTGCTCATTTTTACAAAAACTGTATAAAGAAGCTACAACCAAAGAGGGCTCCCTGAAGATACCTGACTGGGACTTTGGACTGTAAGTTAAACCACTAAGAATAGATAAAAGGAAAATCCATTTTTTAATCATCTCAGGCCTAGGAAAAAACAAACAAGGCTGAAGGAAAGGAATGCATCTACAAGAAAGCCAAATACAGCAGAGATTCTTCCCTGGTTGAGTTTGAGGTAGGGAGACCACAGCCCACAGAGGCCAGGTTTACACAGATTACCCTGCTGAAATGAGGTGGGGGGAGGAGAAGTTTTGGATGTAACCTCCTGTTAGAGGCACTGAACACCCATTCTCCCCTACAAAAACTGGTCCAGCTATGGAACCCTTAACCCCACAGGCCACATCCACAGGACATTCATATGAGAGGCAGCTGAGAGAGTATCACAATCCACCCATCAAAGGCCCCCAAAGTGCCCCTCAGAGTCATTCCTGAGGCCTAGCACCACAGGATGCAACAAATGTGGAGTCTGTTATGAGAGACAATGCCAAACTCTGTCCCACCCCCCTCACTCCTCCACACCCTGGGAGGTGCCTGGATTTTCCTACCTAGCCTGAGTGTGTATTAACTCACCAGATCCTGTGCTTTTTGGGAGGACCTTCACCACCAAGAAGACTAGCTGGAGAGGATCAATTGGGATCCACAGAATGGTGAAATTTTCCATATTCTGTCCCTGTCAGTCTCTTTCTTGTCCCCCCATCTATTTTCTATTTTCTTTCTCTCTCTCTCTCTCTCTGTCACTCTCATATTTACTCTCTCATATTTATCAAATAAGAACCATACTACTGTCACTGACATATGGTCTCACTTGCACCTGAATTCAGGCAGAGGCATTTGTATGAACTTTGGTAACTATGACACCACTGAGATACTGTATAGCATACTTAGGCTACTGTAAAAAATAAAGATGACAAGTGTGTTTGTAAGTATTTTTGGACACATAGTAAATTATCTTCTAATCTGTAATGTCAGAGAATTAATAGAATCGACACAAATATTACTTTTATTAGACTTCTTTGGATTTGAGTCAGTAGAAATGAGATGAATAGCACATATATTTTATTTTTTGTACAAATAGATGTTTTAAAAAGTTATCATGAAATGATATAACTGAAAAAATAAGCTTTATTTCCTAAAAATTTGAAAGTTTCCCCTTTTTATTCATGTGGTCTTTGTAGCAAGGATTTGAGTAAAGAGAAAAATAATTTCTTATGAAGAGTAGCCTAGAAAATTTTACATGCTATTGAATCTCATATCTTTGTTGTTAGGTGGAACTTTATTTTTTAAGTCTAGAACTCAATAAGGGGCCTGATTGAATTCTTAAGTCATTATGAGATTTCAAAAAACCAAAAAAATAACATGGGCAAACAGTATTCTACTGAATTTATTAATTAAATTTATATCTGTCTTAAAAGAAAACAAAACCAAATGACTGTGTTCTGTTTTCTGCTAGAAAATAACTTAATAGAATTCATTGCAGGTACTGAGAATTAAATCTGACTCAAAAGGCTTGGCATACAATGTGAATGACCAGTATAGCTATGAAAGAAGTGCTTTCAATCAGCAGACTGTAGTTTGACTAGCTATTGTAGGTCAATTGGGTGTTCATTGCCTTCTCTGTTAATCGCAACTGACTTTTCTCAGTTTTAGTGACGCTGCTGATCGTGTGTTTTGCTTCCAGTCTGTTCAATATTTCATGAAGATACATGAGATGTGAAAGCTGGTGAGTGATACACCAAAATCATATCAGGTTAGGAAAAATAAACAGGCAAATGTAAACTGACTAGAAATATATATCTATTTGATTGTCTCCATAAGCTGTTTACAAAGCCAAAGTCTTAATAAACTCATAGTTTTGAATGATTTCTCATCACTCTTTATTGAATTGTATCATATATTTTGAATTTAAATGAAAGTTTATCAAGCACAAGAAACTTGCACAACAGCTTGGATCCCTACATATGGCAATGTTCAGAAAAACACTCTGTTCATCAGTCAGGAATCCCAACTGTTCATCCATTTCCAGATAGCCTATAATATATGCATTAGAGAAACTTGTTTTAAGGAAATGCATAAAAAGGACTAAGAGTAGGAACACACAATTTGAACAAGAACATGGAACTTTAAAAGTACATTTTGTATGAAATTTCTGCGTGGAATTAAGAAAAAAAATTATCTTACACTACCTCAAAATGATCCTTTCATCTTGGGTCGTGTCCCATCTGAAGAAGGCCTAGAGGAGAACCTTTATCACTGGAGGCCTCTCTCCATGGGAAACTTTCTGTAAAGTAAGCTACCATGCAATAAAACTATTGTGCCTTTAGGTCTCCTGCCTCTGTAGCAGAAATAAGTATCTGCAGTGGCTTTTATGGAACCTTTTCAAGAAGCCACATAATTTCACTGAGACTGTGATTTGTGTCTTTTCCAGCAGCTTGTTTTCAATGTATTGGTTTCTCTCAGGAGAAAAAAGAAAAAATGAGACATTTTCCCATGATTTTTTAAACAATATTAATTTTTCATTAGGCTTCACTAGACACATTAACTAACTGAGTTCTCTGGTTTAAGAGTTTATGAGTAAGTAAAAGTTTTCTGAAAAAACAGCAGTCCTGTACTTTCTCAGCTACAATAATAATTTTATGCCTCTATAATACACTGGATAAGGCAATGCTAGGATCCCAAAATATTACACATTGAATTTTCCCTCAGGTTGATGGAGGAAGTTATCCATAAACTGTAGAAAAGCAAATTAGAGTTGAATTTTCTTGGACACATTTTGAAAGCAGTGGTCCTTTTTAACTTTATGCCTTTCATTCTTGCCTTTTAACTATTTGTTATTGGAAGCAGCTCTCAGCTTCAGACTGAAGCTTCAAATTCTGCTTCAGTTATAAAATTAGGCCCTTTCAAAAAGTACTACACAGGCCCTTCCAGAGGGTCAGCAAAATTTTTGGGCTTCCAGTGAAACAGTCAGTTCATGCAGCAGAGAGCAGAGCAAGAAGTGGGACTATCTCCAGTATACTTGTCTCATAGATGAAAGAACAGATCTAGAGGAATTTTTGCCCTGCAAGGTAACAGGTTAACTCTAAAAGATAACCTTTTTCTGGTTTCCTTCCCCAGATTCCAGCCTGAAAAATGGCTTTATTCTCCCTTCTGCATTGGAGTACAGTAGGGAGTGATCTTGGTTTTCTTTCTCCGGCAGAGCTTGTAACCATTAAAGTACTTGTCTAAATTGTACTTTATTCTCCCTGGTGAGAAGACTTCTGCGAATAGTCAGGCCAAGGTTAAAGGTGTTAGTCTAGACAGTTAAAGTGACATTGCTCATTTCAGATTTGCACTGTAGAAAATTGAAACGAACTTTCATCCTAGATGTTAATCCTCATCTCATTGTCATGCATGAGTGTTTTACAATCACTTAAAGAATAACTGGAAAAAGTATTAGCAGATATATATCTGGTTTGAAAGGGACAGCATGATAAAATTTGTTGGCAAATTATTACTCTATTACTTACTAGATGGTTAAACCACACCGAAAAGACAACAAAAACCCCAAATCAATGGGTTTCCAAATGGAAATAAACCCAAAACTATGGGGTGGGGGGATGGGTCAGATGAAGAGGGAGAGAGGAGGAAAACAATAGGAAATTATATGGATAAAAAGGAATATGGAAGTCTCTCCTGTTGAGCCACCAGGTTCAAAGTAGACCACTGTTGTAAACTGTGCCCAGACTTGATCAACAGTTTATGCCCAACAGCATTTGTCTTAAATCTAAAACACTTAACTAAATGTTAACTAAGTTTAATTAAGTTTAATTTAGCAAAGCATTCATATAGAATATACGCTATCACAACAGCAACTTACAGAACTAACGTAGTACAGAACTAACTGAAGTACTCAAAATCTAGGAGACCAACATTCATAGTGCATTTGCTATAGAATATTCACACTTGCAGGCACACATACATAGAATCTGTAGAAAATACCTATGAAAAATTCCCTTCAAATTCAGTGAAATGCTCACTTCAGATGTCTTTGCATCTTCTCAACAGGTGCAGGATTGAGCCTTGACGTGATGGGGGTATCAGCCCACGATCCACCATCATTGTTCAGCAATCCTGCAAGTATAGCAACTTTGAGAGTTCACTGGCTGTGGGAGAACCCATTTAGAGGGAGGACACTGGCCACAGCCCACTGGAGTCCAGGAGAGATCAAAGGGTCTCACTCAGGGCTGATGTTTATAAGGTCTCATGAGAGTTGGCTTTTGTCATTGTCATTTTCTATCTTGGTTGCAATTCAAGTCATCTTTCTTTGAAATTTTGATAACAAAAATATTATTCCACCTGGGTTTGTTATTCAGGCAAGAAAAATAAGATTCAAAGGTTGTTCACTGAAAAGCAGGAGCTCATTATACAGCACAAGTTCCTGGGAGTAGACTGTCTCTGATAAGCTCAAGAGAAGTTCAGTCCAGGAGCTGCTCATCAAGGATGAAGCTTAACAAGGATTTCTGAGATCACTGCTCAGCCTGGAGGGTGGAGTGGGGTTGCACCACCACACTAACCCAGACTTGAGCCCAGAAAATTGTCTTGTACACATCATGTACAAAAGCCTTGTACTCCATTATCAGTTGACACAGACCATTTTCTATTCCACTCTAGTTCACATATTGCTTGTAAAATTCCTTTTTAAACTTAAGTCAAAAGATTGATTTTTTTCTTTAGAACTGATAAAGAAAATGATCAAAAATGCTTTAATCTACTTTCGGAGTGGATTAACTTTCTATTTTATAGATTTCATCTTTTTGTCCTGTTCTTTTATAGACCTACACAGTAAGTAGTGGAGAAAGAGTTTTTTAAAAAATAACTTTAAGAACATAATTTTTGGTAAAGATCTTATAGAATAAAAAGGTCTATCTCTTTCTCACTTTATCATCTCTATTGACTATGTCACTGGTCATTGAGAAAGGGACTTTTGATTCCACATAGTTGCCTTTATGGTAAATTGATGTTTTAAACTGTCTCTTTGTTCTGAGTGATAAGAGGCTTCTTGGAAAGCAGATTAGAAGTTTGTCCCTTTCTATCCAATCTATCACATTTCCAGGTTTCAAACAGCAAGTTCTAAGGAGACTTGCTCTGGTATAGCTAACACAATCCTAAATATTTGGCATTGTTTCGGTTTCAGTCATGTATTGTAGCAGAAGTTAGCTAAAATTATTTTTGTTCCTCAGAATTAACTGAAGAGATGACAATACTTTCCTGAAGGGGAACGGATCTGTATGATATCTTTATCAATCTGTCACAAAGAAATGGTTTTTTGGCATTCAAACGAGTAGATTTTCTTGTATTTGGTTAAAAGCAAAACAAAGAACAATGAAAAACAAAACCTAAAGCAACAACACAGAGAAAAGAAATCATGACAGGTCTTTGTCAAAATTATTCTAGCAGACTAGAACTCGATACAGTTCATATACACAGCACAGTGTGCATTGTGTTAGTTTTTTCACTCCACATGGTTACAAAGCTGATTTGATTCCTTATTAACATTTCATTATGACCATCAGCCATATAATCTTTGTGTGGACTGACAGTTTAGAGTCCTTTCTCAAAGAGTTGTGAATATAAACTTCAGTGCAATTTAATATTTTTATTATAGAATTACATGTGGTGTTTTTTAATTTTTTTAATGTTAAAAATAATGTTTAAGGCAAAAAACCAAAAAGAAAGACATTGAAACAAAATAGAATTTATTATATTCAAGAAGGATCTAAGCTATTGCATTCAATGCCATCTAAATGCCATTTACTTATTCTGACTCAGATAAATAATCCAGTCTTTTTCAGCTGAAATTTTGCAAGAATAAGTAGCTAGGTAATTGTAAGTGTCTAAGAATATTTATATGTGTCCCTGGTCATTAGTATTAATGATGACAGATGATAATTAATGCCATGTTAAATCATTTGGTATGCTAAACAGACTCATCTGTAGAAGTTAATGTAGGTTTCCACTTTTCAGAGCCTCCTCTAGGATTTAATTTCCTATTACAAAAAAAAAAAAAAAAAAAAAAAAAGAGAGAGAGAGAGAGAGAAATCTACACTGCTAACAATAGCCTAAAAATCACACTTATATTTTTCCACCCTATTAATACTCCAATACTAGACATTTAAAGATTGCAGTGGGTGCATACAAAAAGCACTAGGATTTTTTCTTTCCAGAAGTTGTATGTTGTTGCTTTACTGCATTTTCAAATGTGATTTTAAAAGTCTTAGTCAAGAATTCATGTATTAAGGATTTATAAACTTTAAGAAACCTGTCTTCCATTTAAAATCCTAAGTTGTTTGGGGGTTTTTATTGTTTTTTAGTGTTTTTAGTATTTGGGGTTTTTTTATTTTAGAGCAAAACTGAAGTACACAGGTCAGCTTTTACTCTAAAAACATATAGAATATCAAGTACTGACTTTTCTGTATGTGTTAAAAGAATAAATCTTTAAAAATATTTTTAAATTATATTTGTTTAAAAATCAAAACCACAAAAACATCAAATAAAAAATTTACCATCCCTAGGACTAAGTTAGATGACTCAAAAACTTTCAAATAAAACAAAAAGTGAATAAGAAGATTTTAACAAGTCATTTTCCAGACAAGTCATTATATTCCTAGTTTATTTTCACTTGTTCTGTAAAAGCAGGCATACTTAGAAATTCATTACTGTCACAATAAATGAATTATCATCCTAAAATATTGTTTCTAGTTGATGGGTATTGTCATGGGTTGACATTAGACAAAATGCCAATGCACCCATGAGGGTATATTTTACCTAATGAACTGTTGTGAGATGTGGTCAAGAACAGAGCAGAGCAGGCCTAATACTTGAAGCAGACAGACAATTTATTACACTACATAACAATGGACAATAGAAAAGGAAAGAAAAACCCAGCCACCCAAAAGCAGAAGAGAAAACCTCCCAAAAACACTGCTTCTCCTCCCCCCAATTCCATTCCATACATGCTCACTCAGTTGACTCCGGCACATTACCTTCATCTACTTGCTTAATCCCTCAACAACCCTGGGTTCCTAATCCAAACCATCATCCTTTAAAATTCAGACAATCCACATTCCATCCAGGACGAGAGGAGTCTCTCTCGCACCACAGACCATCCCCCCACAGGAAACACAGGTCCACCATCCTGTGTTCCCACGTCACCCATGGCACTGCCTGGAGGAGTCTGCCAGGGTGACACCCTCCTTTCCATGTCCAGCACTCTCACTGCCGTCCATGGACCTGCACTGCAACAGGGCTCTTTTTAAGGATGTTTTGGCCAAGTACCAAAAACCAGCCATCTTCTCATTTTGGGACTCAGGTCCCCCCCATTTACCCCTGGGGCCGGGGGCTCCAAGAAGCAGGCCAAAACGTCTCTGGGTTTGAGCCAAAAACATCCACCCAAACACAGTCTTATTTATAGTCAGGAGGGTCCAGGGTCCGTCTATGGCTATCATTATGCAAGAAAAGTCCAGCCTCATAAGCCACTCCTCTTCATTCCGGCAATCGAAGGGGCTTCTTTCCATCTCACATTACCCTCTCGGTCCCAGGCTGTCCTCTCTCTTCTAAAACCACCAACTATGAGAATACAGCGTCCAGGGATAACTCTCTTCTGCCTTAGAAAGAGTTAAAAGCTTTATCTCCCACCACCAAGGTCAGGCACAGGCGATCGCAGACACTGCAGTTCTCACAAGCAGCTCCAGCTCGGCACCTTCTCTCTGTGGGGGGAGGAGAGAGACGGGACCGGGGGGGGGAAAGGGGGGGGAACGGGATGGGACAGGGAGGGGGACGGAAGGCACCTCCAAAGGTCTCCCTCCACCCCTCCATTCTAGATGGAAGCTGGACCAGCTCCACTCCAGCTCCCTCTGTTCCCCACCCCGAGGCCCACCTTGCTCAGCCAGGCCCACCTTGCTCCCCTCCCCCACCTGGCCTAGCCAGGCCTGGGCAGGGGAGAGGAGAAGACGCTCCCTCTCCGAAAGCAGAGCAGGAAAGAGGGAGTCCTGCTGGGAAATCCGGCGTTTAACCCCTCGTGTCCTCAGAGGCGTGTCCACCTCTTAGTGGCCAACAAAGGTGCCAATATTCAGATCTAAAGACTGATTGGTTTGACCACTACTTCCAAAAAAACTCACTTCCTTTCAAACCACGACAGGTATGTCTGTGAGTTGAACACAATGTAATATAGTCATGAGGTTACCCTGTGTTCAGCTCAGGATGAAAGAATAAATCGTAAGCATAGGTGCTAACACTGAGAAGCACATATTTCCTATTTCACTTCATGTGATCATGATTCCTTAATGTTTGAAAATTTGAAATGGTTTAGGTCACATCCCATGATATCATCTCCTATACATGCCTATAAACAAAGAATATAACCTGATATTTCTACAGCTATTGAATTTAAAGGATTTCTTACATTTGTAAATTACAATACAATTTAAATTTTAAATAAAAAGCTCTTGCTAATTAACTCCCAGGTAAAAATATTAAATTCAAACAATGTTCATCACGTTTATTCAGAAATGAAAAGGCTTATTGCAGTGTGGTAATGCCTGTGTATACACACACACACATATATATCTATATATATAAATAAAAAATAATGTCTTGATAAACACAGAGAGTTCTGCCAGACAGTGATTACCTTTCACGCCCAAACAATCTGCTCAGGTTTCCAGTATACTTCAATATGTGTTACAGATATACTTTGAAAACACCCATACACACAGATATTATGAAGGAACATTATTTCTTGAGTGACTGCAGAATGCAAGTGACCCTTTAACATCAAACCCTAAGACTTTTGTCGCCTCAGCTTTTTCATCATTAGGCAAAGTGTAACTTGCTTCTGGAAAAGTCTCAGAATTTACTAGAATTTACAATAGCCTGAGGATCAAAAAATGTCATTTCATAGGGCACAAAATATTGGTACCTATGTAGATACAGCCATGAAATAACCTTTGCAAATCTCTAGTCAACTCCTTTGCTAAAAGAAAGGAACTGCAATTAACCATGACATTTCTTTGCCTTAACCTCCTCTACTTCCATCACCCAGTGTGATGCAAACAACCTCAATAAGAGTTTCCTGTACCTGAAGAACAGCAAAACCAACAATTAATTCAAACTTGCCCAAAATATTGTTGCTTAATTGCAATTTCCTTGATGATTCATTTAGACAGAAATTTCCATCTATTTTGCATTTCTTGTCATTTCAGGGGACACTGTTGCCACAATATAAATCTCTGTGTTATCTTGTGTTCTTGTATTTGTACTCCAAGCAAAAAGTAATTGTCTTTGAATAGCACATAATAAAAGTAAGACTTTCTTGGAAAACTCATTCTCTAAGAGTAAATTCTTTACATTTTTAATAAATCTTATTGCAGTATTTCTAATTATTCCTGATTGCACCATTCCTCTATGGAACTTAGATAACACAAAATACAGTTATGGCAGTAATTCTCCTTCTCACTCAACTGCATGGGTTACTTGCAGACCAAATAGTACAAGATTTGGTGGAAGGAAGACAAAGCTGAAACACAATATAAAGATATTCAACAGATTAAACCTAGACTACAAAAATTGCTGAGTTATAACAGTCTATAAAAAACGGGGAAAAAAAGTGAAACTGGCATTCCATTTTCCAAGAGCTTTAACCGTTTTGTTTCCACTGGACTAGTACATCAAGTACAGTTATAGAAACATGCAAACCTTTGTGTGATAAATGTTTTTAAGTCCTTGGGGCAGGTATGTTTAGTTTAGTTTTGTTTAGCAGGTGTTTTTCCTTCAGTTTGGAAACCTACTACTGCAACCAATTAAATATATTTAAATTAAAAATGAAAGCAAAATGCTAAAACACTCTGAACTGAGCTAAGCCTCACTCTTTATTTACCAGTAGCTTCTGGATTCTTTTTCAGAGTAAGAGGATATAAATAAAATTAGGATCATTTGCTTGATTTTCTTTTTAAATACAAATAAGATATTATTCTACTGACTTTTTAGTGGAAAGTTCCTTTCTTCAATAACCAGCCACTCCACAAACCAGGAGCATTAAAGCAAAATCCCTGAAGGCAGTTAAATTAAGGGCACTAGGCAGTTGCAACTGCATTTGCATAGGCCTGTTAAAAATACTGTAAGACTGTTTGCCCTTGTGTGGAGTTCCTTCATGTTTCCCTACAACATAAAAGAGGAAGAGGACTAAGGAGGAGGTCACTACTGGGCAGTATTTGTGGTGTATAAAACAAGTGGCCAAACGATGACACACGTGCAGAGTGTCCTGAACTTTACATGTTTATGATCATGACAGAATAAAGATGTGCTACAATCAAGTTTTACAGAACAGCAGCACCATCATCAATGTACATATTGACAAATGAACAGTTATTCTCTACACACAATAAAAGGAATTATTACTAGTTAATGTGTGATGTCAAACTTTATACAAAAGACTTGGCTTTTAGTTTGAATATGCAATAGTACATGTGACATTTCTTAGTTGTTGACAACAGCTTAAGTTTCTAGCCAAATGATGAAAGAAGAATTAGCTGCCTCCTAAATAAGCATCTGACACAAGAAAACTTGGAATTGGAATATGCTGTTCTATAATTACTGCAATAAATACATATAATTGTTACACTGCTGAGAGACAGGTCCATCTACTGCAGAAAACATATTTATCAATAAATAAGAAAACCTTAACCTTGTAAATTTCTTCTTAAAAAATCTAAAAATTCAGATGGCAAACACCATTATGATGCTGTAAATTAAAGGTTCCCATTATTATTTTAAAGCTACAGATGGTCACTCGGCTGCTGTTTGTTAAGGGATAAGAATAAAGTTAAAATATCTCCATTTTCACAGGCTATCCTCTCCCTCTTTATAAAAACAACTTGTTTTAAAAGAGGATTCTCACTAAACTACACATGTGAACTTCAGTGGCAACTGAAAAAAAATACAACTCCACTTACAGAATTCACAGGGATCAAATCCACAGCCTTGGATTTAATAACATCATACTCTAACCACATCATACTATTGCTTAGGCCCGAGTCTACCACATTTGAACTGAGCAGATATCAAATTCATTTTTATCCATAACTGCATAAATGTAGCCAATTGCATTACTTATTAATACAGGAAAGCTAAAGATTCACGTAAAGTTTCATGTACCTTGTCGAATACTGAATGGTATGTCATTTAATTCTGCAGCTTTAATGTTTCACACTTACCTTCTCATCCTAGGGGAAAAAAAAAAGGAAATACATCATGAAAAAATATTGTTAATATAGCTACTGTTTTATTACATAATTACTACCAAGTTACAAATGATTTCAATGCAGCTAAAGTTTGGGGAAATAAAATGTACTTCAATTTCAAACTAAAAAATAGGTATGCAGTAATGTCCATAAGGTTCACATAAATGAGACAGTATCCCATTCTTCTAGGATCTAGTCACCATTTTCAGGGTGGACAGAACTGTCAGACACAAGTTCATTCACTTCAGATCTCACTACAGACATCTCTCTTGCAGAACCATATTCACAATCAACAGGTGAATCTTCTGTCTCTTGCACTCCTATCAAATCCCATCCTTTGTGACCCACTGGCTCACACACTGAGAATTTGCAAGTGTAACTCAACTCTACACCCACTTAATATTGGGTCTTTTTATTACCATAGCTTTTCAAGAGCTACAGAAACATAAACTCCCTAAAAATCAAAGGTTTACTTTTTTTTTTTGTCTGGTTGGTTACTACTTAATTTCTTGCAGGCATCCTTACCATGCAACAAAGGTAAAATAATGTAATCCAAAGTTTAGAAACAATCTACAAGTTTTTCTGCTTATTACTAATATTCTTCAGGACATCGGAAAATCTGAAGCACTATTCTAACTTAAATATTTATAGCAGAGACTTATAAGCCTTCCCTGAACTTGGAATTCTCTTTAAAACTGTCATTGGCTTAGAATGATGCAAATTCAAATGATTAAATAAAATCATGAAAACAGCTTTTATTTCTTCAGCAGGAGCAAAGAAGCAGTGTGGGTGTTATAGAAGACAAAGGTGGAAAGCAATCACGGGATAAAGCACAATACTACTGTTATAGGGTGACTATGATGCTGTATTGCTTTTGTATCCCCATCCATCAGTTTAGCCCAGAAATAAGTTCTGCACCTTTAAAACTAGATCTGAGGATGAAGATGGGGAGAAGGAAAAGCGGTGGAATATTTTTTGCAGCTGTATTAAAAAACGTAGAGATAAGAGCTTCAGCTCTCTTTCAGTGCATGTTGTCTGCAGTGTGGACAGCAAGTGGGAGAGAGCTTTACTTTGCTTTTAGTTAGTTTTTTAGCTAGCTGAGGTAGCAAAGTTCTCTGGGCTGTGGCTTTTTCTTGGAACTGCTCAAATCTGCTCTAGACTAAAAACCCAGAAAAACACTGAGAGCTCACATGTGTGGCCCACCAAAGCCCGGGATGTGGCGTTTTCCAGTGCAGGAGGGACTGATAAGATGGAATGAGCAGAGCTATACCCCACAACAAGGACTTTCTGAATTTGCCATCTCTTTAGAACAACGAGAGGTTCCATTGTTTAATATTATTGATGTTTTCGTGTTTTTGAGTACTTCGCTTGTTAAATAAACAGTTTTTTCTCCACGGAGATTTACCTCCTGAACCAGTTGGGGGAGGAGCCACTTGAATTTGCTTTCTAGACAAGACCACTTCAGAAGTTTCCTCCCCAGATTTGCCCTAAACCAGGACAAGTACTGAAAGTCAGAGCTAGCAACTAAATTAATTATAAAGATACTTGTACAAAATATTTTTTCTGTTTAGTTTATTCATCAGGCTTTTCCTTTCTGCTTGGATTAGCCAAGAATTAGACTGAAAGAGTTAGCACATGCATGTGTAATGAAGATTAATTTCATGAAGAGGCTAGGTCAATGCAAATGACAACCTGAGAAAGCTTGGGGAAAATATGTTTACCAAAGTTGTTGTTTGCTTGGTTTTATTCACTTTTGAATTTCATCCATACTGTTAAACTGCTCATAAAAATTTACTATTCCATTCACTTAGTAGTTATGCTATTTCAGTTTCCTTGAGAAAAGTTCTTATTTTCTCACAGTTACTATTAAGCAATATTTTATCAAATTTTCCCCCCAAATAAGCAGAACTCCTGAGGCTCACATCACAGACCTGCTGTGCTGTGAAACATTTGACTGGCTTTGGAGCTTCTTTGTTCACTTTTGAACAAATTCAAAATACGACCTTTTGAAGAAAATTTTTATGTCCTCAATGGTCAGATGCTTCCATTTACAAGGTATTTTTGTTCAGAAGGTTAAATTATATACTCTCTATATTTATAGTTAATCAAAGCCCTGTAAATTATAACACTAAACTCAAAGATATAATTTGGTTCATTAAAGGATGGACTGGTTTTACAGATTTTTTTGTTTATTGCCTCTTCAACCTAAGTAATCATCATATGCAGAGTAAGGGGAAACGGGAGCTTTATTATTCAGAAACACAGTTCTACTGATTAAAAAAAATTGGTGACTTACACAAATATGCAAACCAATACATTTTATGAAGTATTCAAAGTCTTGTGGTATTTTTGAGGTAGGGTTTATGTCTGGTTTGCTTTGGTTTGGTTTGTTTTTTTGGTTTTTTTTGTGAAAGGTCTCCTGCAATGAGCAAGAGTAGCAATGAGTTTATAGCAAATAAAATAAGAAACAGTATTTGCTAAAATTGCAAGAATGTCCACTCATGTCATACACACAGTGTCTTTCACTATGTAAGCTAAAATATTATTACAACTCATGATGTTAATGTGGCTGTCAAAATTCTGAACTGTGTATGATAGCATGTACAGTGCATATGTGCAATCCTTGGCACATTTCCAAGCTAAGGGAGTAAAATGTATAAATTCCACTTATTTTCCCACCTTTTCTCATTTTTTAAGTCAATATACATCTCTGTAGTAACTCAAATGCTAAAAGGTGGGAAACAACATATATTCTTTCTAGTTTAGCCCTTTATACCATGCAAATTAAGCATTTTAATATGCTTTAGATTTTGTATCCTGTGATACAAAAATGCAGTGAATTTTTAAAGGTCGATTTATAAATAACAATACATTACAGATAGATGTCTTTTAATCTATCTGTATATCTCCTGTATAAAACAGGAAATATACAGATAGATTAAAAGACAAAGATAGATGGATAGATAGATAGATAGATAGATAGATAGATAGATAGATAGATAGATAGATACATAGATAGATAGATACATAGATACATAGATACATAGATACATAGATAGATAAATATACATTGATATACATAGATATACATATAATCCCTACTTGAAACAATGCAACATAATTAAAAGTTTCACACAATTCAATCTCAATTACAAGATTTTTTTTTTTCCTTTCTTCCAGTTCATGAACTGGAAGAAGAACCCCTTTTATATCTAAAAGCTATTTTCTAAAGCAAAAAAACCCCAAAGCACGATTATTTGTTTCTTTCACTTCATACTACTTCTTTCATCTTTATATTATTATGTTATTAGAAACTGCTTAAGCACAGTACATGTCAGGGGTAAGGGGGAAAAGAGATTCTGAGCTGTGAAGAAGTAACACAGCCATGGGGTTAGACAAGGCAATACATGCTTTAACTGAATTTCCAAGCAGCGAATTACATGACAGTTCTTTTGAGCAGTAACAGAATCATTGTGGTATTCTTCCTATCTCTGCTGCCAGATGGACAGTGGCAAGCTCCAAGTCTAGCACCCACTTGGCCAGAGCAGATTTGTTCTGCTCCCCAGATGGCCCTGAGACAAGTACCTCTCATCTCAGAAATCCCTCAGGGCACTGCTGCATCATCACTTTGAACTGAGCAAGAGATTTTTTTTTACACTTCTCTTCCTTACCATATCCAACCCAGATGTGCAATGAACATGGTTCAGAGTGTCAAGGAAGGCTGATCTGCAGGGATGTATCTTTGCTCACAAAAGTCAGAGACAGCAACAGTTAATCTTTTCACCAAGCCTTACATGGACAGGGGAAACAGACACAAGACAGGCCAGACAATAAAGTGCTAGTCCTTAGGGGTTCCTGATGGTCCAGTGATGATTTCCTATGTAAAACATCACACCATGTCTAAAACACAACTTAGGGAAGCAACTCAGTCTAAAACTTTTTTTCTGTAGAACTAGGACCAGTGAACTGTGTATATCATAGGACCAAAAAGCCTCAGCACTTAGTGTTTGAGCTTATTACTCAATCCTATAAACCTAGCTTTTGTGAATTCTGTTGTCTGCCCTGGGAGAGAAAGAATCAAAAGGAAAAAAGAAAAAAAAAAAAAGATATTCCTGTTGGTGTTTTTTTCTAAGTCCAGAGAAATCAAAGAATTAAATGGAGGGAAAAAGTTACGAGGTTTTAAGCAAAGGACTAATAGAAATCAAATATTAAACAGATAATATTAATACTTACACATTACAGTATTATTATGGCAAGAATGTTCCTCTAAACATCAGCTGCTTCTTAACAATTTAGATGAATAGAGGTCATCTTAACCTTCCTTCTTCACCATAGTGTGGTTCCTCATTTTCCCCTCTTTCAAAAGCATCTTTGCTTTTGAAATTCTAAATGAAGAAGCAAAATTTGATTGCAAGCTTACCATGCGCACTGCACTACATTTCATACTTGTGTCTCCACACATATACTTACCAAGTTTTCACAGTGGAACAATATCCAGGGAATTTTCCTAGCTCAATTTGATTTTATTTCCTATATGCAATTCAGAACTTTGTACAACTATCATAAAAATATTTCCTTAAATATTTGTATTACTCCTTTTCAGCCACTGAGGTAGTTCCTAGCTTGGATTAAGATGCTCCAAGAATTATTTAATGGGACACAGATATTATAATACCAAACAACTGTCTTAGCAGGATAAAGAACAGTAATGTAGCTGATATTAAACAACAGTAAATCCTTCCCACCAGTGAACAACTGCAGACAATGCCTTTTTTTCCTGCTTTGTTTAAAATTCTTCACTTCCCATTTAATTTTTCCTTCATAGTTTTTCACCATCTGAACCCCTCAACATAAGACATAAAGAGCAGACACTTTAAAATTGTTTATGCTTTGATTATTACTACTTGTTTAATAACATTTTTTCAGACCTCATTTTTTCTCCCTTTTATAGGAACATTTAGGGATCGTTTTCACTTGGTTTCTCTACTTGTAGCAAAGACACAGTGTGCCAGTACTAAAAGCATGTAATGATAGGATTTCTGGAAATAAATCCCACTTCACCTAGTAGTAAGAACAAACAGACAAACATGCAATCATTTCACAGAAGTCCTTTACAATTTCTTAAGAAATGAATTACAGAAATGTTGTTAATGTTGTTGATGCTCAAATGAGATGCTCTACAAAAAAACGCCTCATGTTTTTCCCACTCAAATTGTGGAATAAATAACTCTTCCTCATTTATAAACTGCGGTTGCTTAAAAAATGTCTACTGAAATCATGGTACATTTTCAGTTTCTTCTCAGTAATTCTTTAGTATGTCATGCAAACAAAATACTTACTGTTGTATGATTAAACAGCTTCCTCAGCCTTCTTCCCTTTTCCCTCTAAAGACTACTTCCTCAAGTCAAACAAATTCCAGTTTAAGCTTTCCTTGTGCCGACACAATCTGTGTCAGCCAGGCTTAGGGATAAATCTAAATTTTGCTACCTGCTCTGCAAAATAGAGACCTCATTTAAAAGGTGAAGAGCAGTAACTTCTATTGACCAAGTACTCAAGTGCGAATGAATTCAGACACATTCAGTGTCACATTGTTTTCAACCGTGTGACACTGTCAGAAATGCAGACCAATGACCCAGTCTTTCAGGTTGATGGAAAATTACAGTCACCAGTATTTTAAATTGTATTGGTTCGGCTCAGCCTGGTTTTTGACAGCGGAGGGCCAGAAAGGGCTTCTGTGAGAAGCTGCTGGAAGCTCCCACCATGTCCGGCAGCGCCAATCCCTGAAGGCTCTGAGGATGGACATGCTGCTGGGCAAAGCTGGGCCAGCCTGAGAGCCTGGTAACGCCTCTGTGGTGACATATTTAAGAGGAAAATCAAAACAAAGTCACGGGGTCTTTTGTTTGTAGCCAGAGAAGGAGGTGAGAACATGTGAGGGAAACAACACGGAGACACCAAGGACAGCGGAGAAGGAGGGCAGGAGGTGCTGCAGGCCCCGGAGCCGAGGTTCCTCTCTTCCACGGGGTGCAGTCCGCCAAGGACAGGCTGCTCCAGCCTGGAAGCAAGGGCCCTTCTCTCCTCCAGGTCTCCCGCTGGTGAGACCACAATGAAGCAGCTGTGCCCCTCAGCCCGCGGGGATCCACGGGGAATGCAGAGATCCACCCGCAGCCCGTGGGGATCTACGGGGAATGCAGAGATCCACCCCAGCCCGCGGGGATCCACGGGGAATGCAGAGATCCACCCCAGCCCGTGGGGATCCACGGGGAATGCAGAGATCCACCCCAGCCCGTGGGGATCCACGGGGAATGCAGAGATCCACCCCAGCCCGTGGGGATCCACGGGGAATGCAGAGATCCAGCCCAGCCCGTGGGGCGGTGCTCACCCTGAGCTGTGGGTGCCTGCAGGAGGCTGTGATCCAGCGGGAGAGCCGGAGCAGAGAGGGGCCCTTGCTCCCAGGCCGGAGCAGCCTGTCCTTGGGGATGCAGCCCGGGCAGAGAGCCCCGGGCTCAGCCCCGGGAGCGCTCCGTGCCCTGGGGCAGCTCCCGCTGCAGCAGGCGCGGCTCGGCTGCTGCTCCCGAGAGCGGAGCCACGGCGGGGAAGGGCAGGGAGAGCTGATCCCCAGGGAGGGACCCCACGGCCTCACAGGGGAAGGACTCCTCTCCTGAGCAGCGGAAGAAATCTCGGTGATGGACTGGGCAAAGCCCCTGCCCTGTGTCCCTGCGCTGCCAGTGGGAAGGAGGGAGGGACTGGGGGGAGAAGATGTTTTAAGGGCTTATTTCACTTCTCATTATCCTCCTCTGATTCTGTTAGTAATAAATTCACTTTGCAACTGAAGTTGAACCTGTTTTGCCCTTGAAATATTTCTCCCAGTTCTTATCTCATTCATGAAGCCTTTGTTAACTGTTTTTTTTCCTTTTCCCTTCTCTGCCCAGTTATGGCATGGGAAGGTAAGCGAGCAACTCTCATGGGTGCCTGGTGTTGGGCCAGTGTCAGACCACAACATAAACATAGAACTGTCTGACACCTAAGTGCAGAGTTATGATGACTCTATAATTTCCAACAGGAAAAGTGACATCTCAAAATTATGCCCTATTGAGATTATTTTGAACAAAGACTGCACAGGAACAGTGATTTTCTGGGTTTCAGTTGTAATGAAATATTTAGGGAAGAGCTAGAACTCATAGTACACAGCAGCTATGTCACAATTAATTTAAAAATGAGTCCACATTTATGTAAAATTAATGTAATGATTTTGTATACTATGGTGTGTTCAGGGTAAGAAATACAAACTTTACAGTTTAGGAGTCAAAGACAAAGCATGTCTTTTCTCTTTTGCCACTTTAACAATGCCACCAGATTATCTTCCACAGTACTCATTAAACGTCAGCACAACTCTTTGCATTATGAAAAAAAAGGACATCTTTATATTGCATTCAAATATTACATGTTCAGTCCTGATCTGATTGGTGACCATAGTTTATTTTTTTCCTAGTTTTAAACTTGTGTTATTTCCTTGACAGGAGCTGACAAAGACCAGCAAAATCACACTGCATTTAGGGGACTTCCTACAAAAAAAATACAAGATAAAGCTTTCCATCTGACTTTTCAAACATGAATTTCCTACCGAAAAATACCAGATGAAATCTCTCCATCTCACTTTCCATTCATGAATTTGATTTTCCTGACTGTAGGACATCATTTTCTAATTTTTTTCTTTCTTTATGTCCCATCTGACCCTTCCCTGGCACAGCTTGAGGTCGTTGCCTCTTGTCCTGTCACTAATTGCCTGGGAGAAGAGATCAACTCCCACCTTTCAGGAATCTGTAGAGAGTGAAGCAAGGTCAGGTTGAAAGGCCTGTAGTTTCCCAGAAGCTTCTTAACATTTTTCTTGTGTGTGGGCATCACATTGGTCAGCTTCCAGTTGTCTGGGATACCCGCAGTGAGCCAGGACTGCTGGAAAATAAAGGAGAATGGCTTGGTGAGCCCTCCTGCAAGCTTCCTCATTACTCTTGGATAAATCCCATCTGGCCCCACAGACTTATGAGTGTCTAAATGGCTCTGCAGGTTACTAACTCCTTTCTCTTGGATAGCAGGGGGTAAATTCTGCTCCCTACTCTTGTCTAGCACCTCAGGAGGCCAGTTTTGCTGAGGACAACCATACTTATACTCAAAGTCTGAGGAAAGGAAGGTGTTAAATACTGCAGCATTTTTGTCATCTTTGATGATAATGATTTTCTCTCCACATCTAATTAAGGATGGAGATTTTCCTTGGCCCTCCTTTTGTTGGTGTTGTATTTATAAAAACACTTCTTGGTATCCTTCACAGCAGTGACCAGATTGAGTTTTAGCAAAGCTTTCACGTTTCTAATTTTCTCTGTACATGACCTAATGATACTCTTGTACTTTTGAGGAACTGCATGCCCTTTTTCCAAAGGTCATAAACCTTCTTTTCTTTCCCTGAGTTCCTGTGAAAGATCTCCATTCAGGCAGGATTGTCTTCTTCCCTGACAGCTATCTTCTGACACATGAAGACAGCCTGCTTCTGGTGCCTTTACAATTTCCTTCCTAAGATCTGTTCAGCCTCCCTGGACTCCTTTATTATTAAGAAGTATTTTCCAGTGGTCTCTCTGAACCACTGTCCTGAACAGGTCAAAGCCCACCCTTTGTGAAGGCCAGGGTCCAGGGTTTTTTTGACCACCCACCTTACTTCACCAAGAATTAAAATTGTGTTATTTCCTGGTCACTATACCAAAGACGGCCTCTGACCACCACATCTCCCATCAGCCCTTCTCTGTTCACGAGCAGCAGGTCAAACAGGGAACTACTCCTGCAGGCTCACTTACCATCTGTGTTGAAATTCTATTCCACCCATTCCAGGAACCTCCTAGATTGTTTCCTCCACGCTGTGCTGATTTCCCAGTAGTCATTCAGCAAGTTGAAGTCTTGTATAAGTACAAGGACTAGCGATCACGGAGCATCAGCCAGCCACTTGTAGAATAGTTCAGCTGTCCCTTCATGCTGGTTGGGTGGTCTATAACAGACTCCTGCCAGGATCTCTGTCTTATTGCCTTACTCCTGATTCTCACCCATATGCACTCAACCTTATCATTACTATCCTTGACTGCTATACAGGCAAAAAACACTCTCTTGTGCACTGAGCTACCCCACCACCTCTCCCTTCTCGCCTGACCCTTTTGAAGAGCTAGTAGCTATCCGTTCCAACACTTATGTCATGACAATCATCCCAACACATTTCCATGGTGACATCTACATCACAGCTTTGCTGAACACAAGGATGTTCAGCTTTTCCTGTTTGTTTCCCACGGGGCTGCACTGGTGTAGATGCACTTCAGCTGGGCTATTTCTTTCAAACACTAGTGTGCGGCCCTCAATCCTATCTCTAGCAATTCTGGTCTTATCCCCTTGCTGATGTGTTTCCCATGGTATTGTGTTTACATAGCAAGATTTTGGTAGTAAATGGGCTGCAGTGGTTGCTTCTGTGAGAAGACATCATTTTTTCCTGTGCCATGTGGGCACTCTGTTAATAAACGGTTGTGTATTTTCACTTTCATCCACAAATGTTAATGTGTTATTGGCAGAAAGAGATTGGTAGAACCCTTTTTCCAAGAGATAACACCCATTCCAGGGTGTTTTTCCTCCTAAACTTGTCTCTAAACTGCGACAATGATGAAATTATTTTTTTCTCAGACGTGATGAAAGACCACATTCCTAAGTCTGTTGACCTCTACACAGACTAAAAGAAAATAGCTCTCTGTATTAGTCAGCATCAGCATCAAAAGCAAATGTTAACCATTCAGTCATAACACAGCAAATTATTTAGAAAATTGTTTATAAGGCCAGATACATCCACTTCAAAATTTGAATTAGAGATTAAGATTTTACTGCCAGATGAACATCTAGCAATAAACACTGGTGAAGAATCAATCTTCCTTAAGGCTTGCTCATCAGGTCCAATACTTCAAGTACCTATCTTTTGACATGGTGACAAGATGTGAATTCTACAGTAATTCAGCAAATCTTCTGCATTTAGGGACTGTGTATAGAATATATTTTAGAATGTGTATTTCAAATATGACCTACTCTAAAGAAGAAACAGAAGAACAAGCCATGCCTCACATCTTCTTGCTTTCTTTCTGCAAAACTCATCTAAATGGTTACATTCTTTTCCTGAAAACCAGGCAATGCAACAGGAAAACAAAGACTAGTTACACTGGCCTGGTTTAAGTAAGCTAACCAGAAGAAAACATAATTTAAAATATTTTTCTGAGTTTCTTTTTATTTTTTTTTTCTTTAGATATGACACCTTTTTGAATGAGGCTGCTTGAGGTTAGGAGTTTGATTTGGATATAGTAGAATTACAGTCTCTAATGAAATTACATAATTTTTAGCTCAAATCAGAACTGCATTGTATATTAAAATTCAGTTCCATACATGTTCAGATCAGTGCTGAGGAAAACATACCTATGTCCTGCCCACAGTCTGGCTGTTTCTCAACCATTTGGCTCTTTTAGTTTGCTATGGATGTATAACCTGGTGGGTGGGAATATGCCCAAATAATCTTCCTCATCTGTCATTAGCTAATCTTGTGATGGGATCCTTAACTTTCTTTCATTTTATTTTTTATCTTTTACCAACATATTTTGCATAGCTTTCATGTGTGTGAGGGTGTGCCTGTGCACATGTGTGTACTAACAGTCCCTACAAAAATGTAAAAAAGTCACCAGCTTCTTGTGACATACTGATACTACTACAAACAGTGATATTACTTTGAATTAAGGCCACATAAAAGTAAAAGAAGGCAAAGTCTTTGGGGTGTTCTCTCATTAATTCTGCACGGTCTTAGAGCCCATTTTTTTTGTAGAAGCAAAACATAATGAATTTCCTGTGGTTTATTGCTGTTATGGTCTGGTTTTTAAAGTTATCAGAAGTGCCTCTGCCTGAATTAAGGTGCAAACAAGACCATATACCAAAGCCAGTAGTATGGATTTTATTTGATACTAAATATGAGAGAGAAAGAGAGAGAAAGAAAAAGAGGTGAGTGGGGAGACAGAAAGAGAGTGACAGAGACAGATTAAAGGAAATATCACCTCTTTGTGGATCCCACCCTCATCCCAATGATCCTCTCCAGTGGTCTTCTTGGTGGTGAAGGTCTCCCAAAACACATAGAATCTAATAGAATAATATATGCTCAGGATGGGTGGGAATGCCCAGGTACCTCCCCTGGAGGGGAGTGGAGAGGATGCAGTTTGACACAGGGTCCTGCAGCAGACTCTGGGTCTGTGCATCATTTTGCATCACATGCAGTGCTGTGGTGCAAGGCCTCAGGAATGAGTCTGGGGAGCACTTTGGGAGGTATTTGATGGATTATCACACCCCCTCAGCTACCTCCCACATGAATGTCCCAGGATGTGTCCTTCCCAGGGTTGGGGCTTCACAGCTGGGCCTGTTTGTGTAAGGGAGGATGAGTGTTCTGGTCAGTGCCTCTGACCAGAGGTTACACCACACACTCAAAACCTCCTTCTTCCCCTTCGATCAGAGAGAGTCCGTATAAACCTGTCCTCTGTGGGCTGTGCTGTCCCCCACCCCAAACCCAGCCGCAGATGATTCTCTTCTGCATTTGGCTTTCTTGTGGATGCCTTCCTTTCCCTCAGCTTTGTTTGTTTCTCCCCAGACCTGAGATGATTGAACAATAGTGTTCCCTTTATCTTATCTCACAGTCAAAAGTTCCAGTTGGGCATCTTCAAGGATGGGTGGGCTTCTGTGGTTGTAGCTTCTTTATACAGTTTTTTCTATAATGGGCAAAACTCCTCCATAACAATATTTAAGGAATGAACAATTTCAGTCTCTGAAAATTGTTTATTTTTCTTTCTTGTTGTCAAGAAAATGGGCATTCAGATAGGAGTGCCCATAATGATGGGTAGAAATTCTCTGTCTGATTTGGAGAAATTTTGCTTTTGTCAAGAGGATGATTTAATCCATGGCAAATGTTGTGTCTGCTGTATTGGAGGTACAACTGAATTCAGATTAATTGATGAAAGAAATTTTCTGCCAAGGAAAAATACAAACCAAACCAAACCAAACCACAAAACGCAGCAAACAAAAAAACCCCCAAGATTCAAAAATACCTCCCCAAGTCCATACTTAATTTAAATTATAGTCATGCCTAAGGACTTTGATGTGGCAGAATGTTATGATTATAAATTATTCTGCAAGTAAGAAATCTGCAAGTTTTTGCCTTAGACAAGGAAAATTACACAGCACAGAATCAAAAAACCCTTTCACAGTCTTTTATCCCTATATCAAAAAATTGTTAGGAAATTAAAATATTACTGATCATTTGTTAAAGTGCTCATGTAACATTTAAATTAAAAAAAATATTATTTTTTCTTCTACCCATCAATTTGTACTAAACAAAAGGATAGACAAGGTCATCCATAAAGTTCATTAAAATGTCAGTTGTATTTGTGCATTACATTCATATATTAAAATAATCATCTGAGTTTATGTAAGAATAGTCATCTTCATCTGGGTTTTTCTTCTTCTGAAAAATCTGTGTAAAGACAAATACATATCTTTGTCTTACTGAAATGTGAGAAAGAATTGCACATCAAATTATCACTGTTGGAGTTACTGGATTCCTGGCCATTCCTCACTTAAATGGTCTTTTTCTGCCTACAGTTTGTCTGCCTTTCCTAAGAACAGTGACAGATGTATATTTTGAACTGGCTTGATATTTAAGGCATTCTCCTAAAGCTGAAAGCCATGAATAAAAATCACTTCAGTCTTAGGATGAAACTGCTAGGGCTTTCTTTAAATGAAAATATTTATGTCAAATTATACTCTTTTTTGACTCCGAGATGGGGCAACTGAGAGGCATTTCAAAAACTTTTATTCCATTTTCAGTCTCATGTGAAGGGTGAGACAATACAGATGTTATAATTCACTCTGTCACAATCAGAAGCAAACTATTTCCTAATTACAATACATTATACATGTTTCTCGGCCTATCAGCTTTTGCTGCACAATGCTGTTGATGCCTTAAAGCTCATCATCTAAAATTACCCCTCGTGGTCTTACTACAATGCACTTTTCATAGTTCTATTTCTCCAAAGTATCTAGTCTGTTTGCAAGGCCATCCTTTGAAACTTGTTTCTAGTTTCATTTCTTTCCCAACAATGTCCATCCTATTCCATGGCATTTCTAGGTCAGTATTTCTTATCTCAAAGTTTGCATACAGATATACAAGGCTATGTGAACCTTCTGTCAGGCTTTGACAATTCTCTGCAAATCCATTTTCCACATTTCCACCTCTCTCTTGAATGGAAAAGACCTCTTTGATGGCCTTGTTCATCGTTCGCTGTGCACAGTGAAGTACACAAGGCACTTTCAGTAATATTATCACTATAGCCATCAATGCATATAAACTTATTTTGCAAAGCTATTTTAGCAAGGTGCAAAGCTCTATCCTTCGGATAAGTCATCGAACCATGACCCTCATCTGCTTTAATTTAATTTGTCAAATCTCTCAGTTTTTGAAATTGTTTGTAGATGGACTCTGAATGGTCAGACAAATGATTACAACATAATCTGTCATTCATAGAAACACCTTCTGTCAAGCTTTAAAAATTTTCTACAAACCCATTACCCACACATTTAGGTAAAAATTTTGGGGGATCTTTAAAAGCAAAAATCTTTGTGTTTTTTACATATCAACATCTAAGTGTCCATGCACCTGTTAGTGCACATATATACACTATACCTGAGTGTCCCTGTCAGATCGGAAACTGCTTGGGAGTGGGCACTGACTCCCTCTGCCTGGGTTGAAGTTCAGAGAGACAAACAGTTCCCCTATGAAGGCTTCTCAGTGTCTAGCCAGGAGCACTGGGAGCACAGGACTGCAAGTGCGCTTTAATGCTTACAAGGATACAAGCATGTTAAATTACACTTTTTGACTAAGGAATCTATAGCTTGCTCAAATCACATTCTGATTCTCCCTGGATCCAAGTACAACAAACAAGGCAACATTAAGGAATGAAACATGAAGAGGGGAAAAAAGGAACCCTAAACTGTTCATAGTAAATAATTTTCATTTTCTGAAATAGTCTGTCTGCACTTAGGTATATATTATGGCAAGTGAGATAGTGAGCTCAGTGACATTATGGCACCTCCTAATCATCTACCTGCTGACTTGAGCAAGTAGATGATTAGGAGATGCCATGATGTCCACTCCACAGTATTTCAGTTTACAACAAGAACATGTGGGAAGATCCAGGAAACTACAGACCTGTTAGTGCACCCTCAGAACCCAGCAGGATTGAAGGGACTATTGTACCTGGTGATACTGATATTTCTCACATGCCTTTCTCCTTTTCAGGCTTTCACCAGCACCAGATAACAGGAAAAGTGGGGTTCACAGGACAGAAGATTCTCCACTGTATAGGTGGACCGTTTGTCTCTTTTAGAAAGTCCTGTCTTGTCAATTTCCATTTTCAAGGATCAGAAATGGGAACCTGACCCTGTAATCCCAGGTCCTTTTTCACTTGCACTCACAGTCATCTAGAGTATCATTAGCTAGCTCAGTAGTCAGAGACCAAATTTTCTTCCAACATTAGCAGTAAAGCAATATCAAGCAACTATAGAAAAGTGTACTGCCTGTTTATCATCACTTGTAGGGCATAGCTCAGAGACCTTGTGAAGAGCACATCAGTCAATTCCCACAAAAACACATTTTCCCACCTCCTGAGTCCAGGATTCCTAAGATTCAGTGCTGGCATCTTAGAGCCATCAGTAGGTTTGCATGATAATCATAATAGCATTTTCGGATACAAAGGACATGAAGAACAGTTAGCCATTCATCTGTTTCATACTCAAGTACCTCCTCCAGCATATAAACAGTATTTCTAGCTTTATAATGCAGTAGTAACACCAATGAAATAAAAAGATTGCAGACTAAAATTCACTGAGCCAGTAAATGGATTGGCACAAATAAAAGATCCAATTTTTCTAGTTCCAGTATCAATAGACTTAGAGGATATATAGGTACAAGATGCTGACTTTTCCCTCTACCCATTCTAGTACAATGTGTCAGTCTTCTCAAAAAAAAAAAAAAAAAAAAAAAGGGATGAAGCAGACATTGTGAAAATAGTAATAACATCATTATGTCCTTAGGACATATGTACAGACTGAAAACATAATGAAGTGTGTTGGGGGTTAGATTTGTTTGGGCTTTTTTTACTTATAGAATTTTTCCCCATAAATTGCTAGAAGACTAACTACTGGGTCCTTCACTAAAACAAAGAAGTGGTCAAAGGAGATTGTATCACCAGGCTAACCTATTGTTTTTGGGTCTCTGGGAGTTTTTTCTTTCAGAGGGGTGAGAGATAATGTGAATTTCGGGGGAGGTAAAAGGCAGAGCTGGGGGGGCAGTTGCCCTCTCTTGCTCTCAGCATTGGGAAGGACGGTCAGGCTGCTGTTTGCTGCAGGAAGAGTTCACGGTCATCACTCCATCTAGTCCTGGGAAATCTACCATCATCAACTGTTGCCATGAATTTTCCTGGTTGGCTGAGTGTTCATATTAAAGGAGAAGCCCGTACCTTCTCATGCTCTTTTAATGTAAACATCAGCCAGGTTCTATAAACATAGCCATTGTTTTTACATTCCCTGCTGGGACAAACAAGACTGTGTGACAGTCCCTTTAACCAATGTGGTGGGGAGGTGGGAATTCCTTCCTCCAATCCACAGGCCTCATAGGAAAAGTATAAAAGTAGGTTTTTGTAAATAAACCAGGGCTTCTGCCCTGCATGCTCTGTTGCACCCAGATCTCTGTCCCCATTCTGTTTTCTGGCTAGGCCTCCACGGTGATAACTGGCACCCACGTGGTCAAGTTGCAAGCTAGTGAGGCAAGGAAAAAGAAGAAAACAAACAAACAAACAAAAAAAAACAAAAAAAAAAAAAAGAAAAAAGAAGGAAAAAATCTGCTTTCTACAGCTGCAAAAAGAATAAACCCACGATGTTCTCAGAGGAACGACTGATGATGGAACTGCTCCACTCCTTTTTGTTGTCCCGTGATGCTGACCTGACCAGGAAACACGTGAGAGAAGTGTATAGCTGGGGAAAGAAACTTGGAATTTTTTTATAGTGCTGAAAAAGCACTCTCAATCGACCCATGGAAAACCCTGGGGAAAAGCCTTTTCTCATCCATTCTGAACGGAAATATGAGAGCTAGTGCTCTTTTAAGGGCATGGGCGAAAGTCTTTTTGCTTTTAAAAGAGACTGGGGAAGAATTTGAAGTTGATTCTGGGTTTTCGACACAGAGCAGAACTTCCCCTGCGAGCTCCATTGCTTCTGACGAGAACTGCTCTGATGCAGGGTTAGAGCCGATGCAGGAGACCCCCACCCCCATGTCGGGGGTTGGGCGCACCCAGCGGGGTTGTTGGAAGGGCTCCGGGGCTTTTCTGTGGTTTTTTCCCACGCGGCTGGGTGCAGGAGGTACTGGTGAGCCGCGGGGGCGGAGCGCGCCGTGTCGGAGCCCGCCGAGCCGAGCAGTCACTGGGCGCGGCCGCCGCCACCCGTGGGAGCTGCTGGGCCCCCCCCGCTGCTCGCGGCGGAGCTGCCGCCGCCCAGCCCCATCCCGCCCCCTCACATGTACCGGTGAGCCGCGCGCACTCCAGCGGAGGAACCCAGCAGGGGCGGCCCCTGCGCCGCCCCGGGCCCTGCCCGCCGCGGCCGTGGGGTCGCCCACGCCGCCCGCCAGCGCCGCGGTCTCCTCCAGGCCGCACCCCCCCCCACCACGCGACCCGCGGAGGGCAGGGCCGCCAGCTCGTCCGAGTCTCGCCCGCCCGGTTCCCGCCCCATGCCGGCTGCTGCGCACGGGTCCTGTCCCGCCACGCCCCGCGCAGGGCAGCCCCCCCGCACAGGGCAGCCCCCCTGCGCTGCCTCCCAGTGTGGCCGCGCGCCCCCTCCATTCAGAGGGGACGGGGCCGAGCGCTGACGTCGCAGAGCTGCTGCCAGCTCTGGCCCCGCCCACCGACCCATCGGCTGACGGAACAGGAGCGGAGAGCAGTGGCCCATCAACCACAGCCCCCTGCCCAGTGCGACGATCACACACCCGCTCAGAGAGGAGTCTGAACGTGTCACTGTCGCCCGCCCACCCCCCCTACGGGGCCGGGTCGGCTGTGGGAGATGATAACGGGGCAAAAGTGTTTTCTGATGTGCACGCTTTTCCTGTCATGAAATCAGATGAGGTTTTTAGTCCTGCATCCCAGCCAAATCAGGCTGCTGAGATAACGGAGCTGCTGCCTGAAGATGCAGCTTTGCCCGAGCCAGTTCAGGGACCTGTGGGTTTGGTTCCACAGCATCATAGCCATGATGACCCATCATGGGCAGTCCCGTTTCCCTTATTAAGGGACGTGGCAAAAAATAATACAAGCTTCACTGAGGCAATTCAATGGATCAGTGCAGAATTTGAGAATTTGATCTTTCCTTATGAGATAAGAGGTTTTGCATCAGTGATGTTTGAACCTCAACAGGTTTTTACCTTTGAGAGAAGTTGGAAATTCCTAGCTGGACAAATGGCTGTCAGAAATAGCCACCTGCCTCGAGACAATCCCTTGTTTGGGGTTGGAGCTGACCTACTTATGGGGAGGAGTCAATATGCTTGCCCTGATGTGCAAGCTGGTCTTTCTCGCACGGTCTTAGATTCATGCAGATACATAGGGATATCTGCATTGATAAAAACCAAGTTATCCTTCTCCCCAAAGCAAGACTTTTCAGATATAGCACAGAAGCCAGGTGAACCTTTTCATCGACTTATAGTCCGTCTGATGAATTTTATAGAGGTGAGAGTCGAGGATAGCACCTTAAGAATGATATTGCTGGAGCAATTAGCACGGAGCCATGCTAATTCTGCTTGCCAGAGGCTCTTGGAAACCATTCCAGAGACTTCTAATGTCCTGGAAATGGTCTAGACCTGGGCAGTTCTGAACACCTGTGAGTCTATGGTGATTACCCCAACAGCTGCTTCACAGCCGGCTGATATGGGGCAGAATAATGGACATGAGACACAGGCAAATATTCAGGCTAGTGGAGAACAGGAAAAGGAGGCACAGAAAGTGACTCCCTTGTTTCTCTGCGCACAATATGGGGGTCCAGACCATACTGCAGAAACATGCAAAGCAGTGGGTCATGCCGAGACCTTGCCAAGCCTGAAAAGTCGGAGGCAAAGAAGAAAAAGCCGAAGACATCAGGGGGACAAAACAGTTTCCCAAGCTCTAGAACAAGAGCAAAATTCTCTGGCTGGTTTACAGCCATCATCTCAAGGGTAGGAAATGTTGATGTTGCCACATAGCTATGGTCAGTTTTCTTTGGACCTTGCAGTGGGTTTCTACATCCACATCCTATATATCATGCATTCTTAGAGAGAAATTCAATTGCTCAATTTGTGTTTTCTAAGTTCTCTATCCTCAGGTTCTGCGATCCATGCTAAGAAGGTGGCCGCTGAAAGTCTGCTGAGCTGCCTCAGGTGCATTGGACTGATCCTGTTTGATCCTGAAACCTTGTGCACCCGGTGCCACCCTAGTGCCACCCATCACAGAAGCCTCTTCGAGATCTGATTGACATGGACACGGACTGGCATCCTCTCTTTTCCTATATGGCCTCCACAGAGACTTTGGATCCTGTGGAGCTGCTGGACAAGGACTGACTGAAGCAGTGTGATGCTGAGAGCCAGCGGACTGTTAATCATGGACTCAGAGGAATTGTTTGCTATGGCTCAGTTTTATGTATGGTAGCCATTGTGACCTCTGTGGGGAAAGTGCACGTTGTTTGGGGGTTGTGGTTTTGGGACAGAACTATTGGGGTTCAGAATTTTGAATTTAGTGGTTAAATTTTTCTTGGAATGCTCCTGCCTTTTGCACCGTATATTCCCTTGTATCTTATAAAAATTTAAAAATATGAGGGTGTTGGTTAAATTATGTTAGACTATGCTCGAGATATTTTGAGCAGGTTATTGAAAGGGATTCAGGGTGAAACCCTGGGTAGCAAAGGCAGAATCAGACCAACATGTAGCCCTCACACCGTTACCTAAATGAAGGTCGGTGAACTTTATACAGGTTTTTTTTTCTTACTTTTTTCCTGTCATAGAATTGTTCATTTTTCTTTTTTTTGTTTTCTTTTTTGTATACTTATAAGGGTGAGATGTTGCCATGAATTTTCCTGGTTGGCTGAGTGTTCATATTAAAGGAGAAGTCCATACCTTCTCATGCTCTTCTAATGTAAACATCAGCCAGGTTCTATAAACATAGCCATTGTTTTTACATTCTCTGCTGGGACAAACAAGACTGTGTGATAGTCCCTTTAACCAATATGGTGGGAATTCCTTCCTCCAATCCACAGGCCTCATAGGAAAAGTATAAAAGTAGGTTTTTGTAAATAAACCAGGGCTTCTGCCCTGCTGCTCTGTTGCACCCAGATCTGTGTCCCCATTCTGTTTTCTGACTAGGCCTCCATGGTGATAATCATCTGCTCGTGTACCCAGGAATCCTGAGCTCGCCTTCTCCTGCCCTGCTGGGCTGGCTCTGCCCCCTCCGCTGCTGCTTCCTCGGTGCTTTGAGGCTTTTCTGCTACGCTGTAGCCCGGCACTGCCCTGCCCTGCTCTGCCGGGACATCCCTGCCGTTCCAGCAACCGGTGCAGAGCATCTGATCTCATCCGCCAGCCCAGGACTTTCCACTGTTCCACCTTGGCCTCTCAGAGTCCTGCAGGACTGAGAGAGATCACTGAGATCAAACTGCCCCAGGCTTTGTGAAAGAAAACCCTCAAGGTTCCTGGTTCTGTTTATTAATAATGCTGTAGTTGTTGTTTGTTGTGTTGTCATACATACTAGTAAAGAACTATTGTTATTCCTTTATACTAAAGAACTATGTTATTCCTATACCCATACATCTGCCTGAATGCCCCTTAATTTTCTAAATTAGAATAATTTGGAGTGAGGGGATTTGAATTCTCCATCTCTAGGAAGGTCCTGCTCCTCCTAGCAGATACCTGTGTTTCAAACCAAGACAAAGTGTTTCTGATTTCTTTTGCAGTAATGAGGGCAGAGGGCTGAATGTGACCAATATGCACCATATCTTAATTTCACCCTTTTTTTGTTGTAAAAGACATTTACATTGTTTGAAGTAAATAATGCTGGGACAGGAAATTTAGCAAGCTGCAAAACTATTTCAGCTGAACTACAATACGTGATTATGGAGTTCTAACTCATAATTCGGTAATCTGCGATGTGCCAACAAATCAGAAGTCTTCCAGAGACTTGATTATTTCTCATCATCATAGAAGAAATTTTTCATCCCATATTGCAGCCAACAATACCAATTAACTTCTAAAGAAACAGGGTGCAGAAAAAAGTCAGGTACTCTACCTAATGACTGTGTTGACCTGGCCTTCCTTCTGTGTCTCTGTGATTACCAGTGGCTGTTTATCACCCAGAGAGTGTGGAAGTACTTTGTGCTGGTTTGAAAGCAAAACCAGTGAGAGACTCCAAGTCAGAAATACAGTTTAATAGGAGGGGGGGAAAAAAGTAAAATAAAATAAAAGCAATAGTACAGAGCCAGAATACAAGTTCACATCCTATTGGTTAAGGTAGTGGTAGCAGTCCAGATGAAGTGGTCTTCTTGAAGCAGTGACCCCATAGAAAGGTCTGGTAGCTCTTGTCCTCTGGAAACCCAGTGGGTAAAGGCCCCCCTTGCTGCCCCAAATCCCAGATTATATCCAGGTGGGAATGCTTGGCTCCTCCCCCTGGAATGATGTCATTTTATGAGTCATGCAGTGGGTCCTTGATTGCCCAATTCATATCTATTAAACAGAGATAGTTCCCAGAGGGAGTTACCTGTGAGTGATGTGGCAAAGCATTGATGGCCCATTAACAGAAGATAGTCCAGAGGGAGGGGGCAAGGGAAACACTGCCCCACCTAGTTTCAACAGCTCATGAAGATGGAGATAGAATACCTACTTTAGGCACATCTTACATTGTAACCTAGGACATAATTGCATTCCAAAACCTAATCTCTTATCAGACAGAATATTGCATGTTCCGTTTCCACAGATACGGGCTTTAACTTAACACAAACAGACAAACAAACAAACACATTAAAATATTTAACCATAAAAAAAAAACTTTCTGAAAGTATGTCCATAATGTCTTAAAAACTTATTTTCATCTTGGCTTTGTAGTGTAGATTATCTTCTTATAACATCAAAAAAGATGAATGAACAAAAGGAAACACTGATATTCTGTAATTATCACTCGCTTTCAGTTTCATTCACAGGTGTCTTTGAATTCCTGCTGAACACATTTGTCATATTTCAACTCATTTTTTGTTAATTATGTCTTACATATTGCTGGTTTTGTTTTGTGCTTCTAATCTGTGACATGTGGCATGGTCATTACCACACCAGCTACCATCTAACTTGGGTAGATAAAATTTTGCACACAAAATATGAGACAAAGCAGAATGAGTCATTACCTATATGCTGAAAATATTATGAAAAGATTGAATTTAAGAGTATCTAACAGGTCATAAAAACAATATTTACATGATGAAAAGCGAGAAGCACATTCAAAGAAAGAAAATAATATGAAAGGAAAACAAACCAAGAGATTTGAAGAATTATACACACAGACCAAGATATCATCGTGCTATTGAAGACATTGTTAATAATCTTTCATCTTTACTCTCTCAGAAGATTTTGTTTCTCACTAGTCATTATGAAAAAAAGCCTTTTAAAACATCCTGGACCCTTTTTCAGGAAAAATGAACACAGAAGATCTGCAAGCAAGTGGAAAACAATTTTTTATAACTGAATAACTAAGTAATATAGAACAGAGGGCTTTGGACATACTGTATTCCATCTGTTCTATAAAGAGTGCAAGAACCCTCTAGGAGGCAACAGCTACCCCTTTTCTTAGCAAGAAAATCACAAGTTGTACCACTCTTGTTATTATACTCTCTTGGTGTATAATTGTCGTATTCGTTGTGTTAGTTTGAAAGACAGCTGTCTGCCAAGGAAGGTGGAAACCACCCTTGGAACAGAAAATATGACCCCTTTCCCTCCAAATTAATATAACTCTGAAACGACAGGGCTTTCAGGCAAAGATATGGGAAAAGGAAATAACAATTCCTTACTAGTACAACATATACATATATGTTATACTATATACATATACTATAGTATATATATCTAGTATATACGTGTATCTATGTATAACAAAGCAAAAAACCAGCAACAACAGCAGCAACAACAACTATAAAACACCAAAACCCAATAGCAGCCTTTTCTCGGCGGCAGCACTTTCCCCTCGGTGCAGTTCCCCTCACAGCCGGCAGGGGCGCTGGTGGCTCCCAGCCAGGCCAGGCAGGTGTGGTGATTCCTGGTGAGCCTCATGCTGGCGAAATGGGCTGTGGAACGAGACCCGGAGCATCGGCTGGAATGGCAGAGGCGAACACACCTGCAGTGGCAAACAAAGTGTTGCAAAATCTCTGCAGCTGAAGCAGGAGCCATGGGGTGCTTCCTGGACATGGCGTGTTGAGTCAAAAGTTTAGCGAAAAACCCAAAGCAGTAGCAGAAAAACAGTGGGGCTGGGGAGTAGCAGCCGGGTTTTGCCAGGTGCTGCTGCACACAGCTGGGAGATGCGCCCTCCAGGAAAGGGGATCAGTGTCCCCTTCCCAGTAAGGTCAGATATTGGAAAGGTCCCAGTTCAACAGCTGCTCTTACGAGCAAAGACTCACCCACAGCAGGAGAAGCAGTAAAGAGCTGGACTCTGCGGTGGCAGTGGATTCTCCCCATGGCAGCAGCAAACCAACCATTCCCCTCCGGTCCTGAGAGAGAAAGAGGAGCTGAGCCCAGCCAGCCTGACCCCCCAGCCGAAATCTCGAAGTACCTCTGCAGGTCCCAGGAGAAAGCCTCTCAGGTAAGAGGCTGCAGCCAGTTGCACCTCTTCCCCTCCTTCCAGCCACATCCTTTGTCCCTTAAGTATTGGTTGTTCCTATCTCACAGGCAACAAATGGGAGAAAATTCCATGAAGGAAACAGAGGCGAGGCAAAGCGAGGCGAGAAAAAGGGGGTGGGAAAGGAAGAGGAAAAGGAAAACGTCCCACAGTGATCTATGAGTTATGAATTTAAATCCTGACTGTTCATCTAGGTAAGTCATAGTTCAGAAATCATGTAACTGTTGGTTCTTTCACCAAGTGAAAAATAACGTTCCTGACTGATTCAGCAATTTCATTCCTACCTCTTGATTTTGATGTATCCTCTTGTGTAAGTTACACAACCATAAGGTTTGGGAAACGTAAGTATTTAAAAATGTGTTTTACCTCCACTATCCCTTTTGGTTAAGGGGGTAAAAGGGTTAAAAGTGCTGTGCCTCGGCAAAGGTGGGCAAGAACAAGATAAGATGTTGCAAGCAATACAGAAGCCAGCAAAACTGAGTCACAAGGTAGAAACTTGGGAAGAAATAGGGAGCAGAACTTGCATAAACAAGGGACAGAGCTTGCTAAAACCAGTGAGGAAATCACTAACAAGAGACTGCACGTGCCTAGAGGAGAAAGGTGAAAAGAGCACAGCGAGGAAGACATCCAGCCTTCATCAAAAGAGCACGGAGGAAGACGCGGAGCCTTCCTCAGTGCGCCCCCCTGGGTGCGCTGTGCCTGAGGCCACATAGGCTGATGATGGTAATGAGTACTAAGAAATAGTTTGTATAACTCCACCTTTTCCAGGGAAAACAATGAATATGAATAAAACATAGCCATATATTGTAATCTGCTATGTTCCTCTGTGTGTGCGGTAGGAGGAGATAGCACCACACACCCAGAGCACTGAATAAAGCAAATTCCCACTTCTTGGACTTTGTATCAGAAGTGTCTTTGGCCCTGTTAGAGGCAATTCAGAGGCTGTATCATACCCATTTACCATATACTGATGGCTAAAAAGTCATGGTCCTGGCTATGTGGTGGACTCAGACAACTCACGCTTAATGCTAATGTGCCTAAGACAGAAATTACACATGGCAGTTCTGTTCTCTTAACATCCTGAGCAGTGCTGGTGCACAAATTACCTACTCTGAGTCGAGTTCTCACATCTGGAAGAATTCTGCTTCTCACATCTGAAAGAATTCTGCTTTTCACATCTGGAAGTGTTTAAGCATCTGGCTGTAGGCTGCTCTTCCCAACACAAGAATCACTGACACCATCAAAACATCCAAATATATAGAATTTTTTTTTACTTGTCCATTGTAGTTATGCAGTTAATACTCATTCAACTGACCACATACAGAGGATTTAGTGTTATATCAATGTCATAAGAGTTTTCCAAATTAACTCAGTTATATTTATATGAATTACTAGAAAGTATAAATATTTATTTAAATATGCCAGGGTAATGCTTGTGACTAATATTAACAGCTAGAGGAAAATCAGACAAAAAATACAATTTGAGGAAAACAAAATAAATCTTCATATTTAAATATTCAGCTGTAAACAATGAAAAAGTTGTAATCGCAATATTTCTGTCTCCTTATACTATGATTTTCATGGCCTACTGTGATTGAATGGACCTTTTATTCTATACAAAAACAAAAAAAAAAAGACTGCTTTAAAGAAAGGATGTAGATAATTGCTACGTGATCCAAACTATAACAAAATGTTTAGGAAGTGATCAATAAATTGTCTACATCTGAGAATTCTCTGGAATTCTCAAATTTATGCATAAGTTTACTTAAATGAGATCTGGGTTCCATTATAGATGTCACCTGTTAAAATTATTAATAATATAAAAGGTTAGAATGTTTAAACTCAGAAAAATGAAGTTTGAAGTAAATAAAACTAGTATGTTTTATGTATTTCAGAGTACTGTGAATAAAAGAATTTACATTTAGTTATGCACATGAAATTTTGTGCTTCCAGTTTCTGGGCAACAGGTCTTTTGTAAAAGATATACACATGACATTTTGGGATGTAGAAGAGGGAACAAAGATGCTGTTCACTTCCCTTTATATTCAGGCATTTAAAGTTTAGTTTGAAACTAATTTACTACTGGTATTTTATTAGATATCTGCTTCTCCATTATACATGCATATATGTGCAATATATTCAATATATTATATATCCAGAATAGATCATCTGTATAGTTTTCTTCTGCTGAATAGAAGGAAGGAGGTACCTGTCCCTGCTACAAAACTTACCTCAAAATACTCATCTGTGGGCCTGACATTGGTCTGAATTTAGGCTTCAGGCTCTGCTACTGTCTGTGTGAAAGGCAGGCGAACAACTTTCTCATGTTAGCCTGAGAAATCTTAAAGAGGAATTCAAACAAACCTTGGGAAGTGAGAAACTATCTGCAGGTGGTGTTTTTCCAACATGTTTACTGGAAAGAAATATTTACAAAAGAGTGTAGACGCTGAATAACCAATCATGTTCTTTGTACCGAACTACTCTATAAAAGTAGAATTTAGAAGAATAAAGTTTGCTCTCATCTTTACCATCATGGAGAGTCATGTTGTTATTTCTGTGCCGTCCGAAAACCATAGCAACATCTGGTGACCTGATGTTTGCGAAGAAGTTCAGCGCAGCTAGGACTGATTCATGCAGCAAAGCTTGAAAATTCTACCTGCCTCCTCAGAGAGGTAAGCGAAATATCTCCACGTTTTTTCTAAAGAATGCTGGTCCTGCTGACCATGGAAAAAGATCAATCCTGCCAAAAGACAGCAGGTCGGACGGCACCCAGCACAGCTGGACTTTAATTTCTAGAAAAGACAGCTGGGCAGAGGTTCCAGAAAAACCTGGGGAACCCCTCTCCTGAGAGAGGACAGCTTGTGCCTTTCCTGACAAGAGCAGCTGGAATTCTTCGCTGCCGACAGCTTGCCCAGCGCTCCCCCGACTTCTTTCGGTTCTGTCTGGCCGAGATCAAAGCGAGCGTCTGTAAGCCTCTCCCGGCCGGCAGAGACGGCGCTTCCTTGGCTTTTCCTTCTCCTTTCTTCATACCACGGATGGCTGGCAGTGGTTCCTGCGCTATCATCCACTGCGACTAGTCTGTACCGTGACTTTAAAAGATGCTAGCCCGTCCAAGATACATCTGGTCAGATTCCGACCCAGAGTGTGACACAACGATCCTTTCCTCGTCGGCGTGGCCCAGCATCTGGCCTGCGGACGGGACCGCGATCGAAAACCTTTGATCCCTCTGTATCCTTCTGTGTGTTCAGGGCGAAAAGTTCACTTTATGAGTGTTTTATGCTTTTAACGTTACCTGTGCTTGTTTTATGATTGCCTGTGTGAGTTTAGGGCTTGTCTTTCTTTGTGTCTCTGTGTTTTAACTTTGTTCTTTCCCTTGTGCGGGGTGGGGGGTGCGGTGAGACAGAGGCATGGCAGCAAGGATGCGATCTCCCTGCCTTCTCTCTCTCTCGCTCGGTTTTTCTCCCGCCCTGCTCCAGGGCGCTGCAGCGGCTGCAAAAAATCTCTCTCTCTCGTTTTTCCGTACTCGGTTTTCCCCCCTCCCCACAGGCGCACGGGTCGGGCGGGCGCGCAGGTCCCTTCCCCGCGCGGTGCCGCTGAGACGGGTGGCTTGGAGCAGCTTTGCCTCTTCGTCCCCCCCCTTCCCCCCAGGGCGGGGACGGGGGGACGCTGGCTCTCCGCTTGAGACAGGCGGCGGCAGGCTGTGCCCCGCCGAGCCCCGCTCCGTTGTCCCCTCCCCGTTTCTACCCTGGCGGAGGTTTTCTCCCGCCGTGTGCAGTAGCGATGAGAACAGGGGCCAGCGGCCACTGCCCCGCCGGCACACACTTCATCGCTGTTTTCATTTCCTTCCCGCGTGAATTTGCACAGCAAGTCGTCATAGGAACGGAGGAGCGGTCTCCTCGCTCCTTTTCCCCCTTCCCCCGCCATGAGCGGCGAGGTTCGCTCCCCCACTCCTTCCCTGCGGGCCGAGCGGCTGACTGCGAATAGGGCACGAGGAACTTGCCGTTCCTCTAGACAGCGGATAATGCTGTAGGAGTTGCTTCGCTTGAATTTTTTATTTTCTTTTACAGAGAAATGGGGGCCACGTTTGTTTGGATTTCCCCCAGCTCCGCGGGGTGGCCCTGGGGCCATTGAGCCCCCAAAGCCCCACTTAGGGCAAGGCCAAATAGCTTCACCGCCTTTAAGGCAAGCAGAAGCTTTTTCTTTTACAGAAAAATGGGGGCCACGTTTGTTTGGATTTCCCCCAGCTCCGCGGGGCGGCCCTGGGGCCCTTGAGCCCCCAAAGCCCCACTCAGGGCAGGGCCAAATAGCTTCGTCGCCTTTGAGGTGAGCAGAAGCTTTTCCTTTTAGAGGGACAGTTGATTTTTGTTTGGGTTTATCCCTTCCCCCCTCCCTCAAAACATTTCTTCTCAAGGCGTCTCTGTGAACAGAATTGGAGCCTTAAATGCCTGTTCATAATAGAAGAAAAATGACAAGAAATACAAAAAACAAATAAGCAACCTTTGTTGTCTTTTGCAGATAACACAAGTATTATTAATAATTCTACAGTATAACCATCGGTTATGAGTTTTAAGTGTTATCTCAGTTTTTAAGATATTTGATGTGAATTCACTGATATGATAAAGTTATTACAGTTCTACAGCCGGCTGCTGCTGCTACTGCTGCTTCTGCTTCTTCTTCTCATGTACTTTGCTATTTGTCTATAATTGCCTGTAAGACACGTGTCACCCAAGAATTTTTCCTTGTTTTCTAGCTGTCTATGCTAGCTTTGCATTCATGATTTTCTAAATATTTTCAGATTTCCAGACAAGGTTATCTGAGTTTGTAAGAATGCCTCCTCTGTCCTGACGGTTTGGGATGCAGTTCCAGTCCTGGTCACAGACCATCTCAGGAGCCTGCTGAGCTCAGAGCATCTCTACCCTGACAAATTTAGGAGGTGTCAATTACCATATTAGTTTCTTATTATAAGATTTTTAAGAAGCTTATTTTTAAAATTGGTGTAAGGGATTCCTCTGCAGTTAGAGCTGGGCACTGGCCATGCCTTGGCTCTCTCTGGATGGGAATTGCCTATTTGCCCAGATGTTTTAGTAAAAATTACATATGAGTTATTTGACTCAACAATTTGACCTTTAAATATAATAGCTGAATTGATCTTTGAGGTGAACCTGGAATTCCTGCCCGGGAAGGATGAACAGGATCTCACTGGTAAAGAAGCACTTCAGCTTTTGCAGTTTCTGGGCTGATCAAAATTATTATCAAAAAGATAACTTGCAACAATGTAACATTTATGTTATGAACCTGAAGAAAAAGTAATTCTGAAACCTGGATGTTGAATTTAGACAATGGAGCCTGACAAGTTTGTTAACTTAAGGAGAAGATGTGCCTGTGTTTTATCATTAGCAGGTTCAGCAGTCGTTTTACCCATCACCTCTGAGGAGTGAAAAGGGACATTGCATAGCCTTAGTGGCTGTCATATAGACTGCAAAGATGACCATGCGGTTGGAAGTTATGGAGACAACAGAAGTCCTGTGTCAGCAGCATGGTCCTGTTTTCATCGATCTTCCTCGAGTCACTCCCTGCTTCAGACTTCAAGAAGACATCCAGTGATGCTAAGGATCAACATCTTGTCTCAATGGACTTTTTCTTTTCATGTGTTTTCATTTTATAGTAGATGTTGTTTCATTTAAGTTTCCTACATAGATGTAGTTGTATTTTAGGTAATATTTCACGTGCCTTCGGTGTATGTTTTGTAGTTATTAAGGGCTGCTATTTCACTTTGTGGTTTTTGCCTTTCTGGTCTATGGGATCATGTAGATTTTTTTTTGGAGTCAGATATCTTTTTATTGATATTTTTATTAATTTTATTATTCTTTTTTTCTTTCTAGGTGACATCCTACAGATATCATGGGCCAATTGAGTGAACGATGGTCCAATACTGCACATCCTGCAATGGGTCTTTGCCCTTTCAAACATCACATGCATTTTTGCATTAAAAAAAAAAAAAAAAAAAAAAAAAAAAAAAAAAAAAAAAAAAAAGGTCAACTCAGGTTGTCCAAATAATTGGAAAATTAAATCAGTTTGCGGTTGCAGGTGTAATGCAAGGACCACTGTCCTTTGCTAAAAGGCAGAAAAAGCCCTTGTTATCTGAAAGGATGATTCCTAGAGTGATAGATCTTGACAAATTAGACTGCCATTTTTGAGCAGGCTAATGATGTTTTGTTTTTTTCTGTATTAGAATTAGTAAATAGCTAAGCTTGACGCTGGTGCATGGACATGGTTATGAAGGGTCAACACCAAATGCCACAGAACTTCCCTGACCATTTAAGTTGGTGCCCAATGAAAGTTCTGTTTAGTAATTGGTTGATTACTAATGGGACTTCTGGTGTCATGTTTGTCTTTTTTTCTCTTGCAAGGGCCCTGCAGGAGAGGACACAGACACAGACGCCGCCCTCAGCAAAAACTAAAAGGGGGAGATGTGGGCCTGACATTGGTCTGAATTTAGGCTTCAGGCTCTGCTACTGTCTGTGTGAAAGGCAGGCGAACAACTTTCTCATGTTAGCCTGAGAAATCTTAAAGAGGAATTCAAACAAACCTTGGGAAGTGAGAAACTATCTGCAGGTGGTGTTTTTCCAACATGTTTACTGGAAAGAAATATTTACAAAAGAGTGTAGACGCTGAATAACCAATCATGTTCTTTGTACCGAACTACTCTATAAAAGTAGAATTTAGAAGAATAAAGTTTGCTCTCATCTTTACCATCATGGAGAGTCATGTTGTTATTTCTGTGCCGTCCGAAAACCATAGCAACACTCATCAGGCTCATTAATCATAAAGAAATGCATTAAACAGTAAAGTCTTGAATGCCTGGTTCAAATCCTCTCCAAGTAAAATTTTGGTGTTCCACGTCTTCAATGACTCATTCAATGTAATTTCTTTGAGATTCTGTATAGGTAAACATGATCTAAATTTGTACCAAAACCCCCAAAATAAACAGAATTAATGGAAAATGAAGTCTGCCCATCAATATCACTCTGGACCATGAGGAAAACAAAAACAAAAACTGACCAATCAATTAACCCTTTATAGACAACTTTGGTAATACTTATTTAATTAATATATTAATTTAAATGCATTTACATTAGGTAAACTTTTCATAAGATGGTTTGAATTGAATCAAACTTACTCATTTACATCTTCCATTTTTCTTTTTCTTTCTAAAACCTTGTACTCAAGAGGATGAGACTTCAACAATTTCAGTTAACGTCATTAATGAAATACATGTTTAATGAGAGGTGAGGAAAAAGTGAATGTTTGCATTTATTTTAATTACTCTAGAATAATTACTACTTTGTCAAAGGCTTTAGTACAAACAAAGGTAGGTATATCTTTTTGTGAAATGCAACAAAATAATCTGTTGCTGGAACTGAAAGCTTACCTGTTAGCAAAGCTAACAACTTCATGCCTCTGTAGATAGACTAGAAATGTAAAATAATATTTTTAAAAATATATTTTCCTTCTATACACTACTGATTTGCAGTATGTAAAGGCTTAAATCACCATAAACTTTTTATTCCCTTACCTTTGGTCTAAGAAACAGCAGAGCTATGAATGTCTGAGAACTTCTCATCATGGTAGCAAGTACATATGATCTGGACACAGTTTCTGTGCGTTGTTATAGGCCCTGGTCTTCACGTATGTGTCCACACTGGTAAATTAAATTATGACTGGCCATGTTCCCTATACTGTCTGTGAGACAGTTGCCAGGTGTGACTCTGTTCCATGTCATGTGAAATATTGCCAGGAGTGGTTCAGGATTCAGAGCAGACTTGGATTAGTCCCACGCAGCCAGCCTGCTCTGGAGAATGAGGCCAATGTCCATGGACATCCCTCTTCAGTCAGATCCTAAGTCCAAGTGTACTTCTAGGCGCATTAATAAGCACGGATGCAGTCTTGGCAGTAGCGTGTCATGTGTCACAAGGCATCTCTTGGCTGCTTGGCAGCACTTTGCATGAAATCTGTCCTCTATTCAAACAGTGAAAAGTCATAGACTGATACAGGCCAACCACATTTTTTCTGTAAACAGAAATGTTATTGTTTCTTTGAATGACTACACTGATCCTTGCTCACTGGGAGCTGGAACTCTGCAGGGACCATAAATGATTCCAATTTCTTGTTGACTGTTTTGGCTTTCTTCTTTTAAATGACCAATGGTCTCAAGCTTACATAGATATACAAATTGCAGAGATATATCAAAGCTGTCTCAGAAAAAAAACAAAGACAGAAAATGTTTGTTAAAGCTAATACAGCCTTATGTTTCAAACAATGAGATTTCAATGCAGAAGAAACAGCAGCATTCTTAAATTGCTCTTGGGCTTTTTGACCAATGCAATTGCAATTGCAAGGAAAGGAAATTAAATAAAATCAGCAAAAAAATTAAGGTGTAAATTACCTATACAGTAGGTATATCTTCCATAGGTCTAGCAAGGATTCACTTACATCAGTGAATTATGAGGTGTGTGGCAGTAAAGACTGTGTGCTTCACTTGTCTTTTACTTCAAGTCAGGTAGAGATTCACATCCCTCCCTGAAGAAAACACATAGAGTCAATGAGATCACTTGAGATCTCATTGACTCTAGGTCATTCATCAACACTCCTTTGCCTTTGATTTTTTTTTTAGTATCTTTCAGCTTATCATAAAATAGGTCAGTATGGCTTTGGTATTAGGAAAGAGCAGCACTTGACCATCACTGAAGACCATTATAAGTAGTCTCCTGTCTCTGAAACATAGGTCACATTTTCACATAAAAAATAAACAATCTCAGAAGTTTTCTTGCCAATCTTGTTTACACACTCTCAGCATCTCTATGCTCTGACATAAGACATTTCTGGCTCCCATTCTTCTCTGTCATCCATACTCTCAGTTTCTTGCTATTGAAAAAGGAGAAAGCTTTCTTGTTCCAGGACTTTTCATTCCAAGGGCCCAGTTTCTGTCAGCCTCCACAGTGTGCTCAAGTGTGTCTTAATATTTGAACCCTCAGCCTGAGTGAACGTTACTGAAGCATTTTCTATCCAGTGAGATGGTGATTATAGTAAGTCAAACACTACTCAATTCTACTCAATTCATTTAGACTCTACTTCCACAAATAGAGAAATCTGAAGTGCTGCAAGAGAGTGTTAAACAGTACTGAGAATAAAAATTTTGTTGTATAAATTTAATCAGTCCCCAATAACTCATAAAGGAGTTTTTGAAGCTGTTATGCTTTTGAAAGGACACAAAATATTGCAGACTGTCTGTTTATATAGCATTTTCTCCATGTTTTAGTTGGCCAGAGTCAATTTTTTTAAAGAATAATTCTGTATATAAAAATATTATCACAATATTTATTCCTTTAACTGATAAATTTTCTATGGTTGTCTTGGGAAAGCAGTATGTGAATCTGAATGAAAGAAGGAAAATCACTGTGTCTGTTATAAGAAACTGATGAGGCTTCTTAAATGAAAAATCAGTTATAAACCAAAAGGTATTCCATTTTCTCATACTTTGTCTGAATGTTTTTGCTGTCTAGAAACTAGCCTAATACAAGTTAAAAATTCACATGCAACTGTTCAGTGCTGTTCCCAGATAGCATTTGATAAACATCTTTCATTATTTTGGTCCATTTAGTGTAGTCCATTTAGTTAATGACATTAAAAGACCATAATCAAATTATGAAAAGTAAGTAATTTCTTTCAAAACAACCCAAGCTACTTACCCTAAAAGTACAGAGTATCACTGACAGCCCTGAAAATCTGTGATTCATGTTATTTCTAGGAGACATGAGTAAGTTTTCTTTGCTCTAGGAGAACCATAGTAATGAGTTTACCCTAAAAATCAGTTTAGGAGAGCTGTAGCTCCCCTAATTAAGCTTAAATTAAGATCAACTTAATTGTGAACACAAAAGGAATAACCAAAATATCCTGCAAATAGCAGATAATGCTTTCCTATGAATATTTTCCAGAACTGCCCACAGTAAAAAAGTAGATACAAATGTTAAAACAAAACACTGCAATCTCTAAAATGAAATTCAAAAGAAGAAATCCTAGAAAGAAATAAATCAAGCAACAAGGACCATACAATAGGAAAGACAGCTCTCTTTGGAAAAAAACCCCAAAAAAACAGTTCACAAATTCTTGTCTTTCCTGATAAGTTAGCTATAAATTCCTAGCCTCTGAATTCTGTAGAACCTTGACTCTGTATGTACCCTCAAGCTCTAAAACTTTTGTTCACTTAAAATATCCTTCTTGAATTTCTCTGGACTTGTAGCACATCAGTAGCTGTTTCTAGACAAGAGAGCAAATAGAATTGTAATAAAGTGCTTTAAATAAATTTTAAGATGACAGAAGTGCCACATGGTGGATACCTACAAATAATGTACAGAGGTGTTCATTTTATTATTACCCTACTGCCTAAAATTTTCATGCTTGTGTATCTCTACCAGGCTATGAAAGGTGGGTCAACAGATAAATCTGATGACATCATAGGGAAAATAGAAAACTGCCTGGAGTACTTGTAAGGAGGGTAAAGTCCTTAGAGAGTTGGCAGGAGCCAAATACATTTGTATAGGCTTTCACCTATTTTTCAAGCTTACTCCCAACTAAATGGATTGTTAGTCATTAGTTAAAGCCTAGGCAAATAACAGAATTGAGGAAACCATACTGCTTTCAGTATGGTTCTTCTGGCCAGACTATAAAATTGACTCAGGGACATGGTTCAGTACGGTAATTTGTGGCACTTCAGAAATATCCATCTATTCAAGGAATGGAACTGCTCTTAGCTCCTGGCTGCAGCCTTGGTCTCAACTGTACTTGTCTGTCCTGGGTCTCCAGCCATAGGAATTACAGCACTAAGCAACAAACCTGGCACAGTATGGAAGGACAACTCACCCAACTCTATACAGCTGTCAGAGGAAAACATTCAAGATTGTGGAAGTTGCATGATCCTATCACTTAGACTGAAGGGTTAGTTATGCTCTTCAGCATATAGTTTTTCTGGTTTTAATATTATAAACATAAAATCAGAAAGAAAATTGCCATCTTACTTTTATTTTTTTAATGTGCTGTTCCCCTCTTTTTTCAAATAGAAAGCAATGCACAAATTCTCTGTTTGCCAGTAAATGTTCCAAGTACATTTTTTGTGTCCTTAGGTGGACATTTTAGAGTGATAGACATAGGCCCAAAGCTGTACAATGATGTTTTATTAGTGACTGTCTATCCAAACTAATCTAAATTTTGAGTGGGCATTAACAAAGAGAAAATAATATACACTAGCATGAAAGCACCACCATGTATACTGCTTCCACTTCTGAAAAATTTGGTGATAGCACTAGCAATCTGTGCACTGAATACTGTAATGTTGCCAAGTACCATGTCAGTGTTATCTGGTGATGAAAATGTTGTTTACACAAGGCATCCAAATTTCTTCTTTTCAATATGAATTCTCACATTTATGTGTTTTTTAGCAGAGGTGCTGTAATGCCACTCATAGACAAGTGCAGTGTAGAACAAAGTACTTCATATAGAGTGTAGAGTGATGTCTTGGCTTCCCTCCCTCTGGTTCTGGCTGTCCTCAGTCACTGGTAAATACAAAAGCAACAGCTCTGGCTGAGCATAAAGTGCCTCAGCCATGTCTTAGATATCATGTCTGAGTCCAACCCTGAGCCCTATGAAGTCAAATGAGTCAAATGGAAGACCTGCCCTTAGATTTCTGTCCTTGCCTTACAGACTCTGAACTGATATCATCTGAAAACTGAGCAACTGAAGGCTAGAAAACTCTTTAAGAAATGCTGAATCTATGATGTAGCAGTGGACTAGAGGGAAGAAAATAAAATAGCAAGCAGATAACAGAAAAAACAATCAGCTTAAAAGGATGCTGTCTCAATAATTGCAATGAGATCATGGCCCTACGACCACATGTAAATTTCCAGTCCTTGTTGATTTCCCATGCTGCATGAGTTCATATACAGATACTTTAGAGAGGTTATCGAGCCATGTGTCTACTTAGAAGAGGTCTAAGAGGATTCACCATAACAATCAATACCTCTAATGTGCCCTTTAATCCCCATTTAAGAGGGAATCAAGGAACATCTTCCCCTGCACTGGTTAGTATGACCTACTCCCTAGGAAGAAGGAATGGCATGACCATGACCACTGCTGATGACAACATTCTTTAAGGAATCAAGTGGAGCTGGAGGGAAGGGAAAACCAGAAAACAATATCAACAAAAAAGAAATTCTAAAATCCTTGGAAGACAGAAAAGCTGTTGAATTTGGAATCTTTAGATTAAGATAATCTGACAGCTAAAATAAAAATAGTCTTTTGTGACTCAGTCTCTGCAGTGATACACAGATAAGAGAGACAGAGATTTTATTTAAAAGAGTTCAAGAGTTTGTCTCACATTCCACTGATTCAATTAAACTGAATCACTCTGTTTCTGCTTGGCTGCAAGAGTTTCACAAATCTTCCTACATTTCTTGCTTCTTGTCTTCTTTGAGGATTATGAATATATTGTACTGCACAGGATTAGAAGTTCAACAAATTAAAAGACTGCTTGTTATCTTTTCCTTCTTGTCTGACATTTATGTCACTAAATTAAAAAAAAAAATAAAGATGAAGAAACTTGTTTGCAGCAGGAAAAGTAGAACAGCAAAGTGGATGCTGGAGAGTCAGTGATTTTAGTGTGACTGGTTTCCTCTGAAATCATGATCATCACTGTCTTTCTAGCTTCCTTAAATGTTACTGCACTACAGGACTAATTGGAGATAAGGACTTATTTACTTTGTGAAACTATTTTCACTGCAGGTTTGATCACAACTTAAAACTTCTTTAATAAAAATTTATGTTTATAACATTTTGGCTGAGCCTATAATCACTGTTATAATCTATAGTTATGAGTGGTGAAATACTGATGAAAGGTAAATAAAGTCCCCCATACCTTCCCTTGCAAAGACTCTTTCATAAGTGAACAACAGCAGAAGAAAATAAATTACATCTTTCTGGAAAGCTGATTTTTTGTCTAAGATCATTTATAGTTTTAGTGCTTCAGATATTAAAATGACAGTATCAGGTTGAAACAAATTAGATGGAATATGAGACAAATTGCCCATAGTCCAGTTTAGATACACTAATCATGGAGAAGTTTACAATTTCCCAGGTAAAACCTGTTAAAGCAGAGCACTGAGAGTCCCCAGGCAGGTGCAAAGGAGATCCCTTTATTTCAAAAACCAGTCCTTTTTAAGCAGTTAGGCCTGTATCACTTACATAGTTTCAAATCATAACAAACATAATCCAACCACCATATACCACAATGTGAATACTTAATGGTTATGTAACTTGTTTTTCTACCTCTAATTCAGGTGAGGCGCTTTCCCGTAGCTCTCTTCTATTTAGCTGAAGTATCAGGCCTGAGCCACGACTTTACAAGAGTTACAAGGCCCTTATTTTGTAAGGCTTTATCTATATGCATCAAAAACCATTCAGTGTGGCTTTAAAAGGTAAAGAAAGTGCAGAAAAGGAAACAGAAAAAATAAATTATGCCGGACATTCCTAAATAAAATATTCTAGAAAATTCTATGAAAATTGAAGGGAATCTGCAGTATTAAAGAATATAAAGTTGGAGGGGACATGCACTATTAGAGAACATAAACTGTGTCAGCTCTCCATGGGAAACTTTTGCTGTAGCGCTATTAAACCACTTCCTTGATATTATTGTACCTCTAAATAATTCATTGCCAGTCTACCAGTCAGTCTTATGAGAGTAGGAAAATAAAAGCTAACCTTAAAAGACAGAAAGGCCTTAATCAGAGTTACTTACTACACAGGATAAAAGAAGAGGACTACTAGTACATTACATCAAACAACACATGACATAAAGGTACCTCTGTTACAGCTATCAGAGAAGCAGATTATAGATTAGGAGTCAATGTAATTTACACTGAATTGATGAAGTGGTACGTAGAGCCCTTCAATACAACCCTCAAGAGAGTAACCACAAAGTAGTGTCCTGACTTTGAGGAAAAGAGCCCACACATTTCTAATGAATGTGCTGAAGTCTTCTGCCTTGTGAAAGTTAGGTGTAGCTTTTATAGTTTTTAAAGTGTCATGTCTGTCAGTCAGAAATTCAAGCGTATCTTCCTACAAACTCATTTTCAAGGCTGGATTATTACATGGCACCAAAATAACTCACTACAAGAAAAGCTGTCCTGATTGAGTAATTTCACCAATTAGCAAATTCATGTGAGAGGGAAGATATTCTGACTTATTGCACTGGAAATAAGGACCTTCTAGGATAGGAGGGCATCTTGCCACACATGGTTAAAGGATGGAACAGAAAACAGAAAGGAAGAAATACATATGGATTATGCACACATTTCAAAGCTCATAAAAAGGTCTCTGTTGTTGAAAACCTGGGCTTCATTAATCAAAAATGAAAGGTCTCTTAAACTAAGAAGAATGCAACCTATGCCCAAATCTTTGCCCCTTTGTGTAATGTCAGCAAATTCATGTAGGCCTAACATTGAGGTATACACATTGCAAGACAGAATCTAGGATTAGTTTAACAGTAAAAAACCCCATGTTTTCTTATTTATTTTATATAAAAATGCATCACTTAAAAATTAGTGGTTTAAAACCATAAAGAAAAAATACCAGTTGTTTTCACAGTTTTTTTGTATTCACAAAGTTCATTATTAAGATCCAACAACCAATACTCATGACAGAATTCATTAGAGTCTTTCAAAGATTAATCAAAATCCAAGATGCAAATAGACAAGTTTGTTTCTAGAGTTGTTGTAAATAACTGAATTGCAGTGTCCTTCTGTCTTCACCAGAACTCTCTTCACCACCTCTGGATAGTCTTTATAAAGATATGTCTGGAAAACAAGAAATAAGACATAGTATTGCCACATCATTAAAAATCAATTTCAAAAGAATCTTCTATCTTATTGTTTACCCATTCTGTAAGTGAAACAAACTACTTTTGGTATCAGCCTAGCAAACATGAAACTAATACAATTAACAAAAAATATTGTTTAATTAATGATAATAAACATGTGTCAGTATTTAGAAACAGGAACATTAAGAGGAACATTACAGAGGTACAAAATAAATATACATATAAATAGATGACTAATAACAAGTTGTCTTTTTTTTAAAAATCATTTATGATCAGCATTAATTGAAATACTCTTAATACATTTCTTTTTGCTTTCTCCAAAACATTGTCCCATCTCTGTTTGATTCTTTTTATTTTAGCTAAACAAAGCCTAATTTGTCTGACTTTTATGTAATTGAAATCCTTATATTTTTGTATCATATTTTTTTGCATGATTTTCCTATTTTTTTAGCAGTTATGTAAAATTTTCTGCACTTATATATATATAACCATGCCTGAAATCATCTCATTGTCAATTAACTTCTGCAAAGATCCTTTGCCAAATAATTTTCAGTGATACACCTTATTGCAAAATAATTTTTCATTCCAATTTAAGGAGTTATAACATTTTTAAAATAATTTTCAAAGCACATAATGAAGTAGCTTATCTCTACTCTCATTTTTCCTTCACATAGTTATCTCATAATTATATAAAAATATTTTCTTCACTTTAGAACTCTCTGTTTTCACTAGACTTCGAGATGATTATAAAGAAAAAAAAAAAAAAAAAAAAAAAAAAAAAAAAAAAAAAAAAAAGAGGTGCTTTCACTGGTCAATAAATGTTCCTGCTTCCAAAGTTACCCTAGAGTTTGGGCTTACAGATTTTGAGAATTTTAGGCCCTTTTAAAACCAAATGAGGCATATGACACCACTATGCTGATCAAAGCAATTTTAATGACACCAGTACAAATACTTGTTAGATTTTGGGATAAATACATTTCTAATGCTTAATAGTTCATTGAGTTACAACTGTAATGCAGTAAGATAGTACACTGGCTTTAAGACAGTACAGCTAAATGTGAAAGATGTAGACATTTGGTAGAAGTTGTGTGCGTTTGGACCCCTCTTTTGTTTCTTCTTCTGCTTGACAGACTTTGCTGTTACGAAATGGCAGCATCTGTCTATGAAGATACATATGGTATGTGCAACAGTGATAAGATAAATACAGCTATAATTAAACACTGATTTTCTGTAAGAGGTCCTCAAACTGTGTGATATACTTTGAAACAAAGGAAAGAAACCACTGACATACTTTAGCAGTGAAGAAAAGCAGATCTATCTCAGCACAGAGATAAAGATCTCTTACTATGCAGTTCCACCTATTTCCCTATCTCTTTTTCCTCTACTCTCAAGATACCTCATGCCTCTGGGAGCCATGAGGAGAGCACAGTTTGTACTACAAGATAAATTTGGTAGACAGAAGAAAATACAGAAAAGCTAGGACTCTGTCTGAAGACACAAGAAATATAAAATTAAATTAAAATAAATGTTTAAAACAATAATTATTTATTATATAAAATATTTAAATAACACATTTACACACAGGTACAGAAAAGGGTGGTGTATAAAAAGTGGGGAAGTGGAGATTAGAGGAAAGTGTCTTTTTTGGAGAAGGAATTTTGATAACAAAGGGGAATGGAAAAAAATACAAATCTGTACCCTTTTGCAGTAACAGAAGAGAAGGACTGAAAGAAAAATGTCAATAATCACAGCTGTGATTTACATCTGTATGAATCTTATTTTAAGAGTTGTTTTAAGAGTGACAGCCAGTTGTGTCACTGATGCAACACATGTATCTCCTCATATTCACATAGTCTTATTTTCATCCTCCATATTCTTGATGCACTTAGAAATATCTAGACTAAAATATCAAAACCAAAATGGTCTTTGAGTTCTCCTTCAGTTCAGTGGAAGGAAGCATTCTTGGAAATCAGAGACAAAAGAAGGAGGGGATTATTTGGGTTTTGTTTGGTTGGGTTTTGTTTCATTTGGGGGGTGGATTGTTTTTTCTGATAAAATGCATTATTCCAGTTTTGATGACCTAAATGAGAACATATCTATACCCTTGACTGAGTTTGGCAACGCTAAGGTTTGATTCAAGGTTACAAGACTTTGTACTTGTCAGAGCTGAGGGCTAGAACTGATTCAAATGTTGAGGTTTTTGTTCTGCTTTCATGGATATGAACTGTTCAGGGACAGTATCATAGTTCTATGTGCACTGTTTGGCACCAAAGGCTCTTCAGCTGACAAGTTCTCAAGACTGAACTCTTTACCAAATTAATTCTGCTTTAGCCTAAGCATTGTCCTGGGGCTGAGAGTGGCATTAAATATCTGAAATAAGCCCTTTCCACTTAAGCTTAATTCATGTACAGCTTTTTAATGAAACACATATTTCTTGTGTTTTAGAGGCTTATTTTGTCAGAAGATGAAGTTGAAATCATGTCCCTTAGCTGAATTTAAAGCTGGTAAAATCAGAGCTGTAGAAATAACATGCTTTTGGTTTGATGGATTGTCACTGTTTGCCACGCTCGAAATGACCATGCAGAGACTTGGGAGTTGTGAGAGAAAAGCAGGGCAGAGCCAGTCTGACCTTTGTTCACTACATGCTCTTAAATACTATTTGAAAGGTGACCGTGGATTGGAGAGTGGAATCCCCACCTCTCAACCACATTGGTCAAAAGGACTGTCACACAACCTCTCCTGTCCTTGGAGAAGAATGTGAAAACAATGGTAATATTTAAAAACAAGACCTCCTTGTTTACATGAAAGAGCAGGAGAAGGTGAAAACCTTCTACTTGAATATGAACGCTCAGAAACTAGGAAATCTCATGGTGATAGTGGATGGTACTGTGCTTGTGTGACAAGGTTTTGGTAGCAGAGGAGGTTCAGGAATGGCTTCTCTGAAAAGCTGTCAGAAGTTTACCTTGTATCTGACAGAGCCAATGTCAGATGGCTCCAAGTTGGACCCATTGCTGACCAAAGCTGAGCCCATCAGCAGTGCTGGCAGCACGTCTGTAACTGCATATTTCAGAAGGGAAATAATTGCTACACAACAGCAGCTGGGAGAAGAGCAAGAACATGTGAGAGGAGTAATTCTGCTGACACCCAAGTCAGTGAAGAAAGATGGGAAGGAGAAGCTTCAGGTGCCAGAGCTGAGATTCCCCTTCATGTTTTTGGTGCAGCCCTTGGTGAAGCAGCTGTGCCCTGCTGACCATGGAGGCCCACACAGGAGCAGAGATACACCTTCAGACTGGGTAGAGTTGCACTGGAGCAGGTGGATGTGACCAAAGCTGTGACCCTGTAGGAAATCCATTCTAGAGCAGGCTCCTGGCAGAACCTGTGGAGAGAGGAGTCCATGCTGGAGCAGGTTTGCTGGCAGGCCACATGACCCCATGATCAACACATGCTGGAGCAATGCATTCCCAAAGGACTGCACCCCATGGAATGGATCCATGCTGGAGCAGTTTGTGAAGAAATGCAGCCTGCTGTAGAATTTCTTGTGAGGGAGGGTCTCCACACCAGAGCAGGAGGAGTGTGAGAAGAGGGGAGCAGCAGAGACAATGTGTGATGAACAGACTGCAAGCCCCACTCTCCTTCTCCCTGCATACCTTGAGGGAGAGGAGGTAGGAAAATCCAGAGTAAAACTAAACCCAGGAAGAAGGACAGGATGGAGAGATGTTCTTTTAAGAATTCATCATGTATCTCATTATCCTGCTCTGTGCTGATTGGTAATAAATGAAATTTATTTCTCAAAGCTGAGTCTGTTTTACCCATGACACTAACTGGGGAGTGGATGTCTCCCTGTCCTTATCTTGACCCATACGAGCCTTTCCTTGTATTTTTCTCCCCCTGTTGATTTGAGCAGTGATAGAGTAGCTTGATGGGCACCCTGGTGATGTCAACCCACCACTTGGCTATAATAGGAAAACAAGCATGAGGTGGTTTCAGCAGTGAGAATATGGTCACAAATTTAATTGTATTATAGATATGTTATTTAGTTTTACATATTTTGCTCACATATGCATAAAGTTTAAAATTGAAAATACTTCCAAAACATTTTTTGAAAGGTTGATGCAAACAAGGGGACTTCCTTCTCTCATTTTATAGACGAAACTATTTGAGGTATACAAGAAATCTAAATATATACTTTTGTGTCAGCATTTTTGTGTAATATCATTAATGACTAGGAAGCAAAATCCACTGGGTAGCTTAAGAATGTGCAAAAATATACTAATAGTAAATTATGGGCTTAGTGTGGTTGTAACTCTTGCACTTATTTCAAAATTCTAGACTATATTAGTAATAAAGAAACAACAAAGAAGTAAAGGAAAGTGCCAAAGAACTGAAAAAAGATAGCCTAATATTGTAATTTAACATTTCTGAAAACAATTTTTATTTATGACAGCAAATCTCACTGAGTTGCCTAGAGGAAGAAGACTGTCCTATTTGAAATACCACTTTTTTTTTTTTTTTTTTTTTTTTTTTTTTTTTTTTTTTTTTTTTTTTTTGGGCAGAAAACCATTGTATTTTCATACACTTACCTGTGGCAAACCTACTACCAGAAATCTCCTGGTTTGCATATGTTTATTTGAGGAGTGAAGTATTTTTTATCTGGAAAAAAGCTAGAAAGATTGAAAATCTACAAAGTTTCAAGTAGGAATAAAAAGTGGGAAATACATTTAAGACACAATTTCAACAGAACAAATCTTTCTTCTCACATGAGACTAAATAAAATTAATATTCTGCTTTGTCTGACCAAATTCTGAAACATGGCATAGTTTATATACTATTGCTAAAACTTTTACTGCAACGTAGATTTTGTTGAGGTGGAGGGTTTTTGTTTTCATCCAGGCAAGAAATTGATTCAGCCAGTTCTTATGAAAACTGGTTTACCAGTATCTACAGACACATTTACATACTCAAACACTCCAGTTTAATTTCATGCACTAGAGGTAAGGATTATTTAGTAAACTGAATGGTCTGAATTATTTCCAAGGGTAACTAGGAGGAAGCAACACATTCAAGTAAATAACTCATTGACAAAACTGTCCTAGAATAATGAGATACATCTTATTCAAATCATGCACTCCAACATTTGGTTCTCAGAATGTGAGTATTCAGAGCATTCTGATTCAGAAGTTGATTATATTCAGACTAGATAGTGTGGAGTGTATATGTCTGTATTTAATAAGACTGTTTTGCATGGTTAATCATCTCAAGCTAAAATTATTCAGGCTATCCAACCCTCCAAGTCAGCGAAAGCTGACTATTTGCTTTATCTACAGCATGGTATAGTTGAGGGATAAAAGAGTCTCATGAGGTGTTTGAGGACAGTTTATTCCTTTATGTCAGTGGGAATTGTAAGCATACACTCAGCGTCAAAAAATACACAAGTGTATAGTATTGAACAATACTATGCACTTGTGTATTTTAACAATAAGGGCAAGTTTTGCTTGTGCACTTCACAGTAAGAGTTAAACAGTCTAATTCCTTCCTAATAAAGGTTTACAATGGCAGCCTTAAGACAGTTCTAATGAGGAGAGGCAGAAAGTCATGCAGTGTGAAGAGGTAAATGCTTCCTACGCTCTCCAGCTCCTGTTTTAAAGCTTATTCCGTCAGGTAGCCTGGAATATATGCCCAAGAGTGCAAGAGAAAGTCTGTTCCCTAATTGTGCAGAAGGAACTATTTCTTCACAATCTGCACTGTACTCAGTCCATAGAAATCCTCATCACCAGGAAAGTAGACACCAGATATTAATAAGCTTATGTGATGGCATATATTTATATGGCACTACAGCTTTTAAAGACTTGGTCTCTTTCTTCCTCTCTCTCATGAACCAGTATGAATGTAAGCATATCTGTTTAGAGTTAAGGTTAGAATTTAGTCTAGGGTCAGTTTCTATGTTTTAGTGACCAAAGAACCCTACACCATCAGAAGTATTAAGATTATGCAGTCATCACATCATTTACTTGGGAATTTTTTATTGAATTTCTTTTAGAACACAAACCCTTTTACCCATAAACCCAATGTTAATAATAGCCTAACAATAACCCTAAACTGATCCCTCAATCTCTAACCCTGACCCCCAACCCTTAAAATAACACTAATGCTTATTCTTGTTGCAGTTGCCCACAGGTGGGAGCTGCATCACCTACCACATGGGAAAGTGCAGGAATGGGCTGAGTGTTCCATTTTCCTTCAGTTTGCTTCTTCTCTGTTACTAACAGTCATTAATATTTGCTAAGAATAAACCTATTTATGACTGCTCTATGCTGAATGCTCTGATCCCAAAGTCATTCTAAGGTACTTTAATTTTAATTTGCTCTGCTGTCCACTTCCAGCTTCAAATTTCTTCGCTTCTCATTTCCCTTTGGCCAGTACTTACTTTCCAATCTTATTACATTTCCATGTCAAAAAATTGCTCAGGTGCAAAGATTTATTAATTGTTCTTAGGAAAAGAGAAAATAGCAATATCCTTATTGTCAATATATGTGACAATTAAAAATAATACTCTCCTGATTGCTAAGAAAAGCTATCTGGAAAGCTTCCTCACAGAGATGCGAGGAGCATGTCTTCCAAATCAAAATTTTAATAATATTTTCTGTGCCAAATCTTGCTTTATATTTACATTTACACTCTTAAAATCACAATGCCTCCCATCACCTCCTCTGCCACCTAAACTGCAGACATCTGCTTTGTTAACTTCTTAGGTGGCATTATTTAAAGTGAATAAACACTCACTGCTGACACTGGCACATCAAGAAAGACACCATTGACCTTTATGAGACTCAGAACCGTGATCAGGGGTTAGGAAAGGAGATCTCTACTTATACATGCTAATAATTGCATATAAGTATAAATAAGGCTCTGTAAATTCAATGACTATTAAGACTTTGACAGATAAGCTAAGAAGTTCAGCTGAAGTTATTTCAAGGGAGATTTAGGGTAGGTATCAGGAAAATATTTTTCACCCAGAAAGTGGCTGGATACTGGAACAGGCTTCCCAGGGAAGTGGTCACCAAGCCTGACAGGCTCTTGTGCACATGGTGCCCCCCTTGGGGATGTCCTGTGCAGGGGCAGAAGGTGGACTTGATGATCCTTGTTTGTCCCTTTCGTTTAAGGATATTCTATTACTCAGTGAGTCTAAGAATATCTGAGAAAATTATTTTCTTCCATAAATATTAATAGATCACTTTACTTTGTGTGAGTCCTCAATCCTGATACATTTGTTTTGACCTCTATTCCAAACACCCTAAGCTTTCTTGCACTTCTCTTTCAGACCTAAAAATTACTTGTTCTTTAAACATTCCCATCCATCTGTATCAACTGATTTTACAAATGGTGTTCTGCCTTCCTACAGTCCTTTCCTAATTCTTTTTTTTCCTCTATGAAAGAAACATTTTCGTATTGAAAATTTCTCAGTAAAACTCTGCAAAAAGGACAGGATGAAGGATTTAAGTTCTTTAAAGAAAACAAGAAGATTGCTGTCCAAATCCAGAAGCATGTAAATGGATGGGGTCTGATCTCAAGGCATGGTCATGTAGAGAAAGATCTCCATTTTGTGCACAAGGTGAGAAAACAGGAGTAGGTTTTTGACCTGTATGCCAAAACTGTAGGAGAAAACAATAAGGGCATAAGTAACAGACTCCAAAATTCTTCTCAGCTGGGTCTAGATCTAAAAATGTCAATAAACATTTTTCCCTAACAGAAAAAGTCACAGCAGAAAGTCAGCATATTGCTAAAATGTCCAAGCTACAAAGGAATTTATGTGTTTTCATAATTATGGCAAAATAATCTGCTGCACAAAAGACAATTTATGATATTTATGTATACAGGTTGTGTGAAATAGCAGGAGTTACTCAGAGGATTTTGCTGAAGCCAGAGTTGCTTTAAAATGGATGACCTGAAAGCATCCATCAGAAAAAGGGAAATTAAGATCTGCTGTCTTAAGGAGTCTTTTAAAAAGGTTGCATTTGGCAGGAATGATGATGGATATACAAATTTATTCATAGTGTCAACTACATTCAACGGCATTAATATTTTTGAAAAAGTTCTTAATAAATCTGCTAACAAAGAGCACTGTAAGGACATAAATAAAAATGAAATAAATTTTTAATGTCAAAGAGGAACATCACAGCATGCAGACTTGACAAAAAAACCTAAGTCCTGCACTAAGAACACTAGAAATAAAATATGCTATTAGTCACTCAGTATAAATTCAGTGGGAATCACATGAAGAGAAACAGATTTTTAACTTGTGGTGGTTTGAAATAAGACTTGAGTGCCTAAAGTAATTTTGTATTCTTGCAAATGATGTTTAATGATCACAAGATGGCAATAGAAGGAATATACAGATAATAAAATTAAATATGAAGACTGATCTCTATTTTAGGAAGACAGCATGCAACATTTCATAGTTTAAAGTTACAGGCAATATTTGTAGACAAATAATGCCTGTAACTTTCAAGAAGAATCCTAGAAATGAAATGTTTGATTTTTGCCAATCAGGACGGAATGCGTTACTGACAATAACCTCTATTGCATGAGTTTGCTTTCCTTTTTATTAAATCTACATATTTATACATTTTTCAAATATATTTATTTTGATAAGCTGTTAATTTTATACTTTGAGCTGTTGAATAATGCATTTTCCAGTTGTCAGCTTGTAACCTTTTCTTTGTGTTAAACATACTTTTGATGTCAATTCTGTCCTTTTCAAAATTAATTTTTGTTTTCAACTTGACACTTGTAAAATTATCTGAAAAATACAACTAGGCTATTCTTTAAAATGTTTCACAGAAGGAACTTGGAGAAAATCAGTTTTTGACCCCTTCAAAATCCATTTTCCCACTCTGTTTATAGCTGAAACCTTCCACTGAGTTTGAAGTCTAATCATTTCAATCCCAACAAAACACTATTTATCAGCAATTTTATTTTGAAAATGCCACTGTCAATTACATGCTGTAATATTAATATGTTTAACAACTCCATTTTTGTAATAAAGCAGGCAAAAACTACTCAAGCTGCCTTTCCGGGTTTTGTAGACGAGTACCAATTAATTTAAGACTGAATCGGAATCATCAGTGTACCTAGTCACAAGCATAAAATGAACTATAATTTTTGTCCAAAGCTTCTCTCTTTTGTGTTTGATTTTCTACTAAATAGTATTTTTTTGTATCTTTTCTTAATGCAGTAAGTGTATTTTTACTAGAGTCTGCCTCATGTTACTAGGTTTCATGTTAGCAGGTCATGGAATAGACCACTCTCTGAGCTGTGGAAGAGCTTTCAGCTTCCTCCCTAGGGTTTTTACAGTTTATCAGTGCTTTAAAGCCTTTGATGATTAAAATTTTTCACAGTGTGTCAGTCACGCCTGTTAAAACTCATAACATTTTGGTAGTTCCTGAGTTCGTCATTATCTCTTGGTCTTCATACACATTTGTGAACTTTTTTCCTACTTCTAAGGTCAAAACCACCATATTTAGTTAAATCATTCCCAAAGTCACAAGTCCTTATTTAGCACTCTTTTGCTGCTGAAGGCTAAGGAAAAAAATAAACTAAATGCCATTTGCTGAAGCTTGTGACCTTTTTACTGGGGATACAATTGTCTGGTTTGCTGATGTTTTATTATGCACCATGGTTACTAATCTAGAAAGCAGAATATGTGTGTAAACTGTGCAATAATGCATGTGCCAAAAAGCCCAAAAAGCTCTATATTAGTCTAAAATAAATCAGAAAAGATATGTGAGGCTCACTATCAAAAGTTCTCTGGAAAAAGTAAGCACAGTATGTATCACTGGTTAAAAAGACCAACAAAATTAAGAATGGTCAGGGTTATGCCACTGTGATATCTGTGGTATGCTAGAAAATAAGTGTAATGAGAATAGTCAAATATAAGGAATAATTTTCATAGAAAAAGAGGCTGAATGGAGTGCAACACTTCATCTTAGGAAACAGGTGACACCTGTTGCCACAGATGTTGCAATGCCTGGTTGCAAGAACCAAGGGTCTGTAAAGTCATAAAGAGCATAAATGGTGAGTGTAAAAGATCACATGCACTTTTCCATGCAACACAGGCAAGCTAGTGAAGCTATAAGGGATTAGCAGTATGCTGGTTTTCTTTGTTGTCATGGCTTAACTTTGAGGCCAAATATAACCATTTTAAAGAACATGAAAGACATTTTCAGATCAGGGCCGCAAACAATTTCTGCATAAGGTTGTAGTGGCAAAATCATGGTGGAGTTTCTAAGTATGTTTCTACCAAGACACTCCTGTGGAGTAGTAATAATGAAACATGAGACCAAACAGCAATTTGCCACTCAAAATTTCCCTATGTCAGTGGAAACTCTTAGGTTATAGAAATTATTATTTTCGTGTCTTCCCAAGACAGTTCTGCAAGCTGCTACCAAAGATAACCTCCTAAAGGAGGGACATCTTCAGCTTTATCCAGGTTGGTGGTTCTCACAACAAACAGAATACTTTCTTAACAGAAAACATCCAACACTAAAATGTTAAGCCAAGGATTACATAATGTTACATAGAGTAGAAATGAGAAAAGAGGAAAAAAAAGTTGTTGCTATTTCCTCAAGCAACTTCTAATGTTATTTGACAACTCTTTCAATTGTATTTTTTTTCAAAATGAGAACAAAATAAATGGAATATTTATTGAGTTCCTTAGTGGTTGGATAAAGACCAAAAGTTTGTTTGTTTGTTTGTTTGTTTGTTTGTTCCTATCAGTTCTGTACTTTTCTTTGTGCTATAGACACTACTCTAGGAAAAAAAAAAAATTCTAATTACTCTAATACCTCAATTCCAATTATTCTAATGCCTCCAACTACTATGTTCCTAAATCCATTTTGTTCATTATTTCTGTTGTGGTGAAACCTGTGAGTCACACCACATTGTAAGTTTTGCAAAGCACTCCATCACTGACCTGTGAAAATTACTTTCCCTGTTAGTTTAACCACCCAAATCGAGCAGCCTATACAGTGGCTGTGCTCATCCAAGCTTGCTTCTAATTTATTTTTGTGACAGATTTGGATTATGTCAATGTCTATCTTCTTAGATTTTGTACTGCATATCCTACATTTTCATTAAAACCAAGAAAATTTAAAGTGCAGATGCCAGCATGTAGCACGCAAACCTACAAACAATTAATTTGACCCTATCATTTTGTGAGGCCAGCAAGAATTTATATTGTGACCCAATCGGTGAGATCTGATTCTCTGCTTAATATACAAACCGAGACGTGTTGAGTAGATGTCGATCACTGTTGGGGAACTGGCCGGGCATTGGTCAGTGAGCGTTTTCCTAAACTGTTCTTTTCTAAAGCCAGTGATTTTCTCTTTTCTTGATTCTCCTCCCCATCCCACCAGAGATTCAAGGGGAAAGTGAGAAAGCAGCTGAATGATTCTTAATTGCCAGCTGGGGAAACCTCAACAAATCTCCTTGTTTTTTCAACTCTGTTTCTGTTTTTCCTTTTCAACACATTTTCATCGCACCCCTTTTCGTTTTATGTTGATATGTCTTCGCCTTTGGAAACAAGGCTTTTAGTTTGTCTTGGTAAAAGCTCCTCAGACATTTTATTTCAACTGCCTCTCCAAAAAAAAACTTTTTTAATATTCACCTGTCCCCATAACCTGTATTTGCAGTTCCTCTACCTGCATAGCAGGTTCCGTTTCCTTTTTTTTCCTTCACATCTAAACAGTTTGTCCCCATATTTTGTCATCATGCCTATTCTTTCACACAGCTCCGCTTTTCTCATTTGCTTTCCTGAAACATTCCCTAACCTCAGTGTACTGCTGCTCCCATCACTCTAATTCTTTTCCTACTCTTTATGATGAAACTTGTGTTAATTCTGTCTTCTACACCATTTTTTTCCCTTTGGCAATAACTAGTTATCCCCCATCATGCAAAATTTCAGATTCCTTACCTGCAGATAAACACTAAAGACTTGTTCTTTTCTCACAGTCTCTGTATTTCTGGTTTGTATATTCTTCAGTTTACAATTTGAAGTAGGTAGTTTGTTTAAAAAAAACAAAAAACAACCCAAACCTGTGTAGGTCCTATGAGGTGTTCAATTACATGACAAGAAAAAGAGCTCACTGCTCTCAGACCCAGGCCAAATGTGAATACATACATAGCAAAGTTCACCCAAGTACCAATAGATTTCTGAACAGAATAGAAGATACAGGTTTCATCTGGCATTTCAGATTCTACACCTCTAATTTTGCATGTACAGTTCTTGGAAACAAAAATCCACCAGAGTGTTTTAATATTTTTTGATGTGTTTTTCTTCAGAGAACAAGTTGAACAGTTTTGGTTGATATTTTCCAATAATTTTCCACCCAAGGCAGCAACTCAATGTAGAAAATGCTTTCACAAGATATTAACTTTCATACATTTACAAAATCTTAAGAAAATGCAGAAACGCTAGCAGGCTTTACACAATAATGTAATATCTTTTCAGAATTTTTTGCTGTCAGCAGAATTTGCTATATCACATCTAATCAAACTCTCACTTCTCCAACCATACTTATGTTACTAACTTCTGTTGACTCGTGAATTTTTTACTCAAATCAGTAAGTTGCTTGTGGCTTTCTTCATCTTCAAAGTGAAACCACACAAATATTCTTCAATTTCTGTAATGAATTTTAAGTTAATTTAATAATCAAGCATTTTTAAACAGAATATGTGATTGAAAAGTAATATTGATATAAAGCCGTATTGGTCAAAGGCTAACTGATTTTGTGTAATTCTCACTGGAACAGCAAAGAACAGAAAGTGCATCAATTCCACAGAAAAGATGAAAACTATTTGTAAGGGAACGGTTATCTAATCAGGCTATTCCTATTTTATTCATTAACCTAGCATCATTGCAAAATATCAATAAGCTCAAAATTCAGTAAAAAGGCAAGTAATACATTTGCATAAGGTTTAAATGGAAACTACAGTAGAAAATAAAAATGCTAACATTTTCCACAAAACAAAAATAAATTTGAATTGCTTTCAATTACTGTCTTGAAGGGTAAAACACAACCAGTTCTGCTGAAAATTTTCCTTAACATTGCATGTTTTTAAGTGTATACTCTTAGAAATATTATGAGGTCACATGATAATTTCTTAGTAAGAGAATTTTGTGACTAAAAATGAAGATTCATCCAGTGGAGCAACTCCTGTTAACTGAGAGAAGAAAGTACATATGAGAGTCACAGAAATGCATCTATTTGTTCAGTGGTAAGTAAATGACCTGGAGTATTGGAACTGCCTTTCTGTGGGAATTAACTTTCTGAAATGTAAATCTGGCTTACCTTGATCTGTTTTACTGCTGTGTGCAGGTAATTAATAATTTCTGTAGAACATTAGCCACCCCAAGGCTTCAGCTATTTTGCTACATGCTTTGACAAGTACACAGTGGGACAATGTGGTGGGGTGACCAGGTGGATTAGCATCCGCAGCTGCCAGATCACTCCCCTTGATGTGGGGAGGGAGTCAGAAAGGTAAAAGCATGGAAATTCCTGGGCTCAGATAGAGACAATTTAATAGGGACGGCAAAAGCTGTGTGCACAAGAGCAGACAGAGTGAGCTGCTAGTTCAGTCATAATGAAAAGCATCGTGATTTTTACATTATATGATTTTTTTTTCCTTGCTCTCTTTTAGTACACACACATCTGGGGTGTGAGATTTTGAAGAATCCTTCTTGTGTTACATAAAGAAAGCCCTGAGGTGGAAAGATTTTTAAAGTATGTCTCTCCAGATATTTCTGAAGTAATCCTTTTCAATTAGTAGTACGGTACAATATTATGATGGTTTTTTATAGGCATCTCAGGCTGCATTTTTGTGAGTAACTTATTTTTTTGTCTTAAGAAACATCTGAGGTACATGTGCATGGAGAAATTATCAAATAAATAACTCTGACCTGTGCTTGGGGAAGCCAGGTATGTGCATGGAGAGGTCCAAGAACAAATAGATGACCTGGAATTTGAAGAGACATCAGGATCATGAAGTCCCTCTCCTGTGCCTGTATAGGAAACTCCAAGAATCACACCACAGGCCTGAGACAATTGCCCAAACACTTCTTGCACTCTGTCAGGCCTGATGCTGTGAGCACTTCCCTGGGGATCCTTGTTCCAGTGCCCAGCTACTCTGTGCATCAAAAGCTTTTTTCCTGATACCCAGTTTAGACCACCCTGACACAACTTCATGGCGTTCCCTTGGGTCCTGTTTATGGGTCACCACAGAGAAGAGGTTAGTGCTTGTCCCTCTGCTACCCCACCCCAAAGAAATTGTCTGCGATGGGGTCATCCTTCACCACACTCCTATTCCTAGTGAACAAGACAAGTGATTTCCCATCACCTTGGTCCCTACTCTGCACACATCCTAATAGTATGATTTATTTAATATGGTGCAGTGCCCAAAACTGCCCCCAGCACTCAAGGTGAGGCCACACCAGTGTAGAGCAGAGTGGGACAATCTCTTCCCTCACTCAGCTGGCAGTGCTTGGCCTGAGGCATCCCAGTACACAGTTGGCCCTGCTGGCTGCCAGAGCACACTGTTGCATTTATCATTTTTTAACAAGCTTCAAGATGGACCAGACACTGAGCAGAAGTGGTTGAGATGTCTCAAGATTCAGAAAAGGAAAGACGGAATTTCACTGTGCTTACATTTTATCTGAGTTCTGTGTGCGGGTGCTTTAGAAGGCAGTGCCTCATCTGTGGCAATCTCTGTCACCAGCAGTGTCAGTGTCCCATTTGTATGTGTGTGTGTCTCTCAGAAATAGGCGCTTGCATCCCTAAGCCTGGTCAGAGAGCCCAGGTCCAGGGGCGCTGGCTGGGCTCCAGCACAGGCAGGAGAGGTCCTGTCCTGGATCAGCTGGTGGAGATGCCCTCTCCTAACATCTCTTAATAGAAAGGATAGAATACAATAACAAAAACAAAGGAATTATAGGAGACAGGAAAAACATAGTCTAGAGAGATGTAATACAGAAGAGAAATAAAATATGTTGCTTGAGATCAGATCACAGATAAAACTTATTTAAATAAACTCTATTATTCCTTAACCATGTCAGGTGTTCTAGGAATTCACCTCAAGCTGCAGTATTTTAAAGCTAATTCTTCAAGCTTTACCCTCTTTGATTTTGTGAGAGCGTTAATTCAGTTGAACATGCAGCAAGGTCAGCCTCCCTCTGATAAGCAGAGGATTTAAGCAGTCTTACTACATCTAACCTTCCAGAATTTTCATTGACTAAATTACCTCATATTCAGGTAATTTTTATAAATAATTCTAGATTAATTAGTAGTTCTAAGACAGTGAATAATAATCATTATAAATCATGAAGACTGCTTAGTTCCTATGGAAGATAAGTCATGAACTACATGATCTTTCCACAATGCAGCATAATATCTTAAAATAGATGTCTGCCTTTTGATTTAATGAGCTAGTGGTACTAGAGTACAAACAAGTGAAAAAAAAGATTGACATAAATATCCTTTTACCAATAATTATACTTCCAAATTTTTGATAGTTTACTGTAGATCTCACAAAATAGGCATCATCAATGATCATACTCATTAATGATGATCGCTGATCCTTCCTTTTCAGAGGTCTCTACCTCTCTTCTGTGGAGGCAATACAGAAATCCCTATCCAGTGTCAAATTTCTGTAAGAAAATAGTGATTGACACTTCCAATGAACATGACTGCCATGTCAGTTAAGCTGGTTCACATTAACAAAGTATATTCAATATAATCTAATATCCACTTAAAAAAGAAATTGAAATCTCCTGGGCTGAAAAAAACCATTAAACATTAGCAAAGTATTTGTGGTGAATGGTATTCACTGAAAACAGAGTGAAAGGAAAGAAGAAAAATGCCTGCCTCTTTTTTTTTTTTCCTTTAAACCTCAAAGGTATTTAATAAACCTAATGCCAAGAGCTAATTTGAAGGTTCAAAAGTAAAACTATAATTGGGATTTTATTTTCCAGTGCTCTAAGGAACATTCTTATTACATCAATACATGTCATATAGATGTCCAGAAGAGAGGCTTGTAATTAGCAGTGGTTTTAATAAATAGAAAAAGCTAAAGGGAATATGTTCCTGTCTAGTTGAATTTTAATACAACTAAAATTTTACATTTTAATTAAATTTAATAGGTAAAAATTAATCTGTTCCTGTGGCAACTTGTTCCCACAGTCCAAACCCCACAAATAATGAAAAAACACATAAACCAACTATTAAATACATTGAAAGGTGAGCAGTTTTTTCAAGATGGCTTTGCAGAAGAAGTCACTCAAGCAAATACATTAATAATGCTAAACAACAGATAAAAGAATAAATAGGTTATTTACATGAGGCAATTAGTAGAAAGCACTAGCTCAGTCTTACTCAAATGCAAAAACTTTTGTAACTTTTGAGCTTCAGTTTTCAGAGACTTTTTCTTCTAGAGTCTCATGAATCTTCTGCTCATATAAAATTTAGGTTTTACAAGTGACATCTATTTTCTGAAGAAGTCAGTTGCATAAAAGCAAATTAAAACCATAAAGGAAATAAAGATTATGCAACTGACTATTGCATGCATTTCTTAATATGCTGATAAAAAACCTATTGTTTGACCATAAGAGAGAGCTGGATATGGTAAGTATTTATAATTTTAGATCCTGAAAATTCTGCCCAAGTTTGTTACAGTGTTAGGTTCCATTCTGGTACCCCTTTGCTCTAAAGTAAATCCCTAGAGAACTGTACACACCTTCTCACACTCAGGGAACAACAACAACTACCAACCAAACAACAACAACAAACAAACAAAAAAAAGAGCAAAAAAAGCAGAATTTTGTCTTGATAAATGTTAGTAGAGTCAAAGAAGCCAAACACTTTTATCATCTTCTCATAAAATGCTTTCATTATTCATTATCAGACTCAGTTCACAAAGAATGACACTTGCATTTCTTCTCTGATGGAAATTCCTCCTGTTCTTATGAATAACTTCATTGACAGCCCACAGTACAGATGTAGCAATAAAATACTTGGTAATTCTGATGTTCAGAGAGTTGAACTGCACATTGGAAATAATTATCATAACTGGTATACCAACCCTGAGTTACATTTATCAGTCTTCCAAAGAAGCCTACAAATTTTAAGTATGCCTTGCCAAATGAGTGTGAGATATAGTGTGAGCTTTTCTCATTTCACAGATGACAAACTGATTCACACAGCAATTTGACAGCATATCTGTGAATCCTCTTTCGTAGATAATACAATGCTCCTCATACTGAACATCATTCCAGTGCTGCTTCTCTCTGGTTTTTTTTGGAAAGGAGTAGACCATAGTATGTTGGTCTCTGTTGTTAGATGTTTACAGAACCATGTGTTCTGTAAAAGATTTATTGACAATTATTTAATTTCAAAAATTACTATGATAATTTCTGATAAACATTTTTGAAAATTTATTGGTTGGGAATTGGGAAAAAACCCCAAATGTGATAAATGATGGTATGTTTGTACAAATCCTTGAACTGGCCTTGTGTGTTTTTTCCTATAATGTCGTCTTTTAAATCTATTATGCCTAGGGCAATGCAGGACCAAATATTCTTTATTCCAGTTCTTGCTGGGAGAAGCCATTCTCATTGGATAGAGTTCCCAGATTCATCTCTAGCAGGTTATCTAAACCCCTGGACTGACACCCCAAATTCCCCCTGCCACTGGATGACTAATCAGTGTTGCCCAAGGACATGTTCAACACTTGTAGGTACTCTCCTGCCTGAACCTGGCCCAGTGCTACATGCTAGCCTTTCAGGAAACCAGCAAGTGGGTAGGAATCCCAAAATTATGCAGTGATACCCTGAAATGGAAGCAGGTAAAGTTTTTCATTTGAACTTCACCCCTTTTTACCACAGATTTCCTATTTTTCACCCCCCCAAACCCATATTCCCCACTTTTTTCCCCTCTCTCTTTTTCCTATTTTTCACATTTCTGCAGCCCTGGATAAAATCCCTAAGATCAAGTCACTGTTGGAAGAGCAAAGCATGGGTACTTCCAATGAGGGCAATGCCCAGGGACTTGGGTGGCTCTAAAAACCCCACTTGTGCTGCTCTCTTTGTAACCCAATCTTGAACAATTCTTACCCACACAACCCCTCCAAGAGTCTCCCCAAGGTTTTCTTCCTCTTTTACTCCTCCACCCCTTCCACAGGAACCTCAAAACCCTCCTCTCTTAATCCAAATTTTCTTTTATCAAAGCTCTTTTACTCCTTTTGTTTCACTCAAAATCCAATTTTTTGCTGCAAAATCTGATTTCTTTCCCACAAATCCCCCATTTTTTCCCTACAGGTCTTCCTTTTTCCCCCCAAAGCTCCCCTTTTTTACAATAAAATGTCTGATTTTCCTGCAAGATCCCCCTTTTTCATACCAAATTTCTATTTACTAATCCCCAAACCCCTCTTTTCCCTGCCATATATTCTGTGGAACAGTCCTTGGGAATGCCCCTCATTCCTCAGGTGGTGCAGGTATTCTGGGGGCCAGTACTTGGGGGTCAAAGGAGGGTCAGCAGACCCATAGCGAGGGCTTGGAACTATAGCAAGGTCCCTGTAAATCAATAGAATAGAACCCACCAAAGGCACTGCAGCTGTGGGGCAGGACACACACTGTGACTGCTGCTGACTCACAGGCTGTCTTGGGTTAGATAAAAACAACAAAAAAAGTGTATTCTGTTTCATCTGTAGAAAGACAGGGGGGATGGTTTCTTTTTTCTTTATCTCTTGTAACTCCAGGGGAGAGGAAGATGGATGCCTTCTGACAATAGACCATCTGTCAAAACCAGGTGGGGAAGTGTTTCTTATCTTTTTCATCAACTTTATCTGCTCTCCAGGGAATATCTTCTGTTAATGGGCCATCAAGGTTCACCAGTGACATGACACGTTACATCATCCTATTGTCAGATACACTCCCAGTGGGGAGGAGACAACCATTCCCTATGCAGAGAAAAATGGGGACACAGGGACCCCAGACATCCTTTTTTCCACTGGATTCTCAAAGGAAGACCAGACTCATCTCACCACCACTGAACCTGTCTACAGGATCATCTCTACCTCAACAGAACCACATCTGTCACACCAGGAAGACTTATTTGGACTGCTTCCAACACCCTGACCGACAGGGTGTCAGGTTGTATTCCTGACTCCATCAGGGTTTTCTAGGACTTTTGTTGTCTTGCTTGCTTCTTGGTTTTTGGGGTTTTTTTATTACTGCATTTGTATTTTTTAATATTCCTAGTAAAGAACTGTTATTCCTATTCCCATATTTTTGCCTGAAAGCTCCTAATTGCAAAATTGTAATAATTTGGAGGGAGGAGTTACGTTCTCCATTCCAAGGGAAACTCTAATTTTCCCTGACAGATCCCTGTCTTTCCAAAACAAGACACAGCCTGACCCATAGCTCCACGTACAAGGGCAGCCCAGGCACATTCCAGCCGTGGAGCAGGAACCAGGACCATGGTGCCTGGCCGAAAACATGCCCCTTAATGCTGGCCAACACTCCTAGATAGCACTAGAAATATATTGCCTGGGCTACAAGCTGTGTCCCAAGAACAGAGACGGTGTTTGCTCTGTCATAGTTCTTCCCAAATCCCTGTTCCTGCTCTACCTTAAAATGGATTTTAACCAAATGCACCAAATACAAAACACACTGAAGCAAAATTGCTGAAAATTACTAACGATTCCCCTAGTCTGTATTTCAGAAGAAATTTCCTGTGCACCATGCAATCCATAGCAGGGAAAGTGATGTTTTCCAAGTGTGAGAAACCCCGTTGTTTTAAACTTCCTTTTATAGCAGCCATCCAAAAATCTGTGGATAGTCAATATAATTACATTCTGTTTTATTAAGCTTGCAAATCACAGGTAGCACAAAAAAGCAAAAGAAGCATAGCATTTCTAATTGGGTATTTATCACTCTGAAGTCTTCATTGAGCACACATTATTAGATTCACATAATTACAATGTTATTATGCAAAGTTAATTTTCTTGTGTGTGTTCCATTTAGCATTTTTGGGGAAAAATTGCTTTGTGATATGTCTATTTAAAACAAGTTTAAATCTTTGCTACTAGCAAAATTAACAGTAACTTAGCTATATGAGAACAGAAAACAGAAGGAACATTGGGCACAAATCAAACTAAAATCAAAGGAATAACTTAAAATATTGGAATTTTCATAGTGCTATGTTTTTCACTTGTTCATTGTTTCTATCCTTGATCATTTAATACATTCTGGTTTTGCCCGAAGTCAAGTTACTTTGAAGATTTCCTTATGATATGATTTTCTGGAAATCAAACCAGAAAACTAGGTCAATCAATAAATATAATTTACGCTATTAGTGAAAAATCCCTTATTGTAAAAGAAAAAATATGCTGTTCAGCTTTTATTTTGTCTGGATATCATTTCTATTGATCTTATTGTACTTACACCACGTGAGAAACTGTTTTTAAGTACCAGAGAAAAATTTTGTAGCTTGAAGTAGTCAAAACAACAAGAGCAACTGTTTGAGTTTTTACTGTTAAACAGATTTTTTCGTTTTGTTGTGTGAAGTGGTAACGAGGGATTTCAAAACGTTGAGTTTATACAGTATTATGTCTTTGTCAAACTGGTGCAAAACAAAGCATTTTGAAAACTGCATTTTTAAGCAACATTGTCACATCTAAAATGTAATATAAGTTACATTACAAAATAAATATTTTGCTTGTGGTTGAGTAGAATTTCTCATTGCCACCAATAGGTTAACCACCATGCCAGAAATCAAAATGGAGATTCCAGAGAACAGAACACTAGATTATTGACACAAATAGTCAAAAGAATCACTAAAACTAACAGCATCATCTAGCAGTTGAACTTCTAAAGTACAACTCATGAGGCACACATAATGATTGTGTTGGCATACATATTTTGTGTTGAAAATGTTGCACTTTTAAAATCACCATCTCAGTAATTTTGATGGGTTTACATTTTGCTAGTGGTTTTGAGGCTTTGGCAGCTATTTTTGTTCAGCTGAAATTTGGCCCCCAGAGCACTCTGTCACCCAGGTTCAGAGTTAAAAGCAGGTTTGGTGGATTTCCTCTCCCACACATGGAATGACCCTAGCAAGTTCCAGATCAAATGATGTTCACTGCTGCCAAGAGCCCTCCTTCCCATTTTAAGTTCAAACTTACATGGCATGAAATATCCCTTGGTTAGCTGAGGTCACCTGCCTGGCTATGCTCTTTCCCACTCCCTTGCACACTGCCCAGTCTGTTCACTGTGGGAACAGTGTGAGAAACAGAGGAGGCTTTGGTGCTGTGCAAGCACTGCTCACAAACAGCCAAATATCCTTGTGTTGTCATCACACTTTTGATAACAAACCTAAAACACAGCACTCTATGAACAAAATTATTCCCCTTCCAGCCAGAGAAAGTTAAAAAAACTGTAGTCCCAATACTGAGTGCAAGCTGTTCAAGTTTTGGTTTTCAAGAGGCAATTTTTTAAAAAAAGATAGAATAACAGTAATTTTATCTCCTATATTTTGTTTAACAGGCTGCAAGCTTTTGCGGATTAGAACAAGAACATGAAGAATTCAAAAATGTACATATCTGATGATAATTTACTTCCTTTTGTAAAATAACTTTATCTTATTTGTGTACTAAATGTGGTTAGTTTCAGTACCCGACCAGTGGGTCTTGCAAAATCTTTGCTTTTACATTACTTATTGATTAAATTCAGATTGAAGAAACAGACAGACTTCCCTATTTTCCATTTTTGGTTCTAGACCTCAGAATTTCACTGTAACACATACCTTATGTTCCCACATATCCATGATATATAACCAAGAGGAAAGATTGAATAACCAGCCATTCATACTCCCATTCAGAAGACCTGCCCTGCAACCTGAAGAAAGGCTGGAGAGAAGGGCTAATGAAGATGATGATGATGATGAGAGGACCTCATGAAGAACAAAAGGAAGTGCCAAGTCTTGCATGTGGGGAGGTACAACCCCAGGCACCAACAGGTTGGGGAGCAGCTTGTCAGCAAAGGACCTGAGTCTTCTCAGGATGAGCATGACCCGACTGTGTGCCCTTGCTGCAAAGAAGACACATGGGGTTCTCTGCTGCATCAGACAAAGCAGGGCCAACAGAGCAGTAAAAAGGATCCTTTCTTTCTGCTCAGGACTGCTGAGGCCACATCTGGAGTTTTGTGTCCAGTGCTGGCTTCCTCCAATGACATGGAGAGTGTCCAGCAAAGGGCTGCAAAGATAGGAAGAGACTAGAGCATCTCTCCTGTGAGGAAAGGCTGAGAGAGCTGGCACTGCTTGGACTGAAGAAGAAGAGATGGATCTGGAGGGAGGGTGAAAAGAAGAGGGAGGAGCCAGGCTCTTCTCAGTGCTCAGTCACAGGACCAGAGGTGATGGTAAAACACTGAAACATGGGAAGCTCCTGGAGAACATCAGGAAAAATTTTCCAACTCTGAGGGTGACAAGTACCAGCACAGATTGCCCAGACAGGCTAAGCATTTTGCACACAGACACACAGACAGAGGCCCACTAAGGTTTGGTAAGGAACTGAGAGAGTGCCTTCGAGATTTGTCTTTGGTGTTGGTCTTGAACCTCATGGAAACCCTAAATGGCAGACGGCTAACGTGCTATTGCCTGCACAGACGCCAAACTTTTACGGGACAAAAGAAGCAAAGGAACTAAATTTCCAGGAGAACTGCAGCGTGCAGTTGCTTCTTGAGCATGTAGCTGCATGCTGACCTTTGCTCTGGCTCACTTTGGAGCCTGACCTCCCTTTGTGGCTGGGGCGTGTTGGCTTGTCTCCTGACGCAAAGCTCTCTCTTCCCGCTTGCTGTTTCCCTGGCAAATTCACGTCACACAACATCCACGAGAGCTGTCTGCTGATTCTCGGGCTACCACACTTTTGTTGTGTTGGAGCTCTGGCGGCAGCCACTGCTCTGCAAAGCCCTGCAGATCTCCAGCCCAAAGGACACACAAAACGAGCCCTTTTGAGCAGACCAAAGGCACGCTCCCACAGATCTTTGCCCAGGCTCATGCTCCCTCTAGGATTCCTCGCAGACTTTTGGACAGCCACATCCCAACCATGAAAATGAGATGCAGTCCTTCCCTTCCCATGCACAGTCCCGAGTTAAACCCAGAAGCCAGCTTGAAAGCGGAAAAAAAGCACTGGCTGGGAGAGGGGAAAAAGTGCACGCAGCTCCTCTGGAATTTAACTCTGCTCAGCCGTGGAATAAGGATCCTTGCTAAGCTAGGCTTAGCTTGCTTTCCTGGTGACTCGGCACAGACACGGCCTCTGCCGGTGCACAGCACAGCGTCTTTGAGGAGCTTTACGCCGGGCTCCTCACACTTGGCATGCTGAGGGTGGCATTTGAAAATGGATGTCGTTGCTGACACGCCCAGCTCAACCTTGACATTCCCTTGCTGAAAACCAACAGTAGTTACACAGGAGAGTTGCCTCCATTTGAAAGCATCTCTTTTCCCCCATTTCCCCGGCAGCTGACATCAGCTAACCAACCGTAGGGCTTAGTGAAGGACGAATGACACCTTAGCATGGAGAGCCGAGTGTAGGGCCTCAGAGCCCCTTGAGCAGAGCGCTCTGGTGCCCCAAAGGCTGAAGAGGGAAGCCTTAGGAAGACGTGCCATTTCAGCCCCCTTTTACCCTTCCATGCCAAGTGGTGGCCAGGACAGGGGTACAAGCAGGGCCTGGTTCCTCCTCCTGCCCCGCCATGAGGTGCAGCTGGCACTGGGGGAAGCCGGGCCACAGACGGGTAACGTCTCTGCAGGGCAGGTGGCCTGGGGTGGGGCAGCCGCCAGCGGGAGCGTGGGGCGGGGCAGGGCGGCGCTCCTCTCTGTGGAGGGAGAGCCTTGGGCCGCCGGGAAGGAGCACAAAGCCGTGAAGGGCACAGCCCGTCCAGAGCGCACAGCTTCAAAGGCACTGTGCAGCTTAGGCAGAGCGTGGCAAGGAAGGGAACCTTCCCCGCCTCTGCGGGTTTGAGAGGTTTTATTGCCAGTCCTGCTGAGACCAAGGGCTGAAACAGAGCGTCTTCCGGCTACTTCATCATCTGCGTCGTCATCAATCCGTCCTGCGGCTGGCCTGTTCAGGCTGACAGCTCGGAGCGCATGCTTGGTCCAGTTCTGCTGAGTCACAGCTTCTTCCTACGTCTTCTTCCCTACCTCAGCTATACTCTACTCTTAGCTAAATAACGATACAACAAGGAAATTTCCTACTCTCTACAGTCCTAACTAAAAACACCTAAGCTACGAAAATCTCAAAACACTACATTTCCTATCTATGGCACAGCTCCTCATCAAGTGTGGGGGATGGCTGACTCTCTGCCTACAGACGATATATCCCCCGTTTCACTCTCCGGAGCTGTGGGGCACAAGGTCTTCCTCAGGCACAAGCCTCTCCTCTGCAGTCTTCCTGCACTTGCTTGGCTGAGATGATCAGAGCAGCCAGGCTGGAGGCAGGCTCGCCTGAGGTCACAAACGGATGCTGCCCAGAGGAAAAAGGAAAAAGAAAGGAGCCGTTACTTTCCAAGATCACATCCTCACGGTCAAATTCCTCGGCCTCCAGAAAGATGCACAAGGAGGACCGAGAGCACCAGCTGCCCCTCCGCCTTCCTGGCCCGCACCTGTCTCACCCAGGCCCATGTGGCCCACAGTTCTCTTCATCCCTTCCTGCAGGTGTCCTCAGCTCACAGGGCTTTTGGCCGCTTTGCTTTTTCTTACCTGCAGGAGTTCCTGGGCAGACCAGCGCCTGTCCTCGTCTGCCTGCAGGCAGCAGCGGAGGAAGTCGCGCAGGAGAGCCGAGTGGTGCCTGGGGTTTTGCAGTTTTGGGGGCCCGTTCCTTTCTATCAGTTCAAAAACCTACAAAAAATGCAAGAGGACACTCGACCTGCTGCTTTCCTAGCCACAACAGCTCTCTCCGCGCACACCCTCTCTTCTGAAGCTGCACCTTACCCTGAGACGGCGTTCCCTCTCGTAAGGAGCTTCCCCTTCCACCATTTCCAGCCCCATGATCCCCAGGGACCAGATGTCCACTTTGGGGCCGTACGCTTCTCCTCTCACCACTTCCGGTGCCATCCAGCTGGGAGTGCCGACCCTGGAGCTGCACTTGCTGCGCTCAGGGCTGAGCTGAGCGCAGAGGCCAAAGTCAGCTGAGGAGAAAAACAGACCCTGTCAAAGACACCTACCACCGGCAAACCAGGTAAAAGCATCGCCCACTCCAAGCCTGCCAAGGCCATTGTGAATCCGCCTGCAAAAGCAGCAGTGCTCTGCTTCCAGTGGCTGTAGCCAGGGAAAGAAGGCACTGGCCACTTCAGAAACGCCCTCACCATTCACGCGCTGGCCAAGCAGCACTTCTGGGCAACTGGCACTCACCCAAAACATTCCCACAGCACATGCTGGGAACGCCGCGCCTGCCCGGGGATACCCACCCAGTTTCACAGAGCTGTCCATGCCCACGAGCACGTTGCCGCTTTTGACGTCTCTGTGGATGACTTGGCGGGAATGAAGGAAATGCAGTCCTTGCAGGCACTGAGCGAGAAAGGAGGGAGAGAAGGGTAAAAGTCCAGGACCCCATTTCATCCCACAAGAGAGGAAAGGGCTGACAGCCCGAGACTGACAGCGTTCTCCGGGACTTCTGAGCGCAGCACCATGGTGCTGTCGAGAGCAAGAGCCTGCTGGAAACAAGTGAAGCCAAGGGGGTGAGCGAGCGCGAGCGTCAGAGCACAGGGGGTATGTAAGAGTGCGAGAGCAGAGCCTAAGAAGTGCGGGCACAACGACAGGCAGTTCACTTCCCATGCTCGCTCTCCTTCTGCTGTCGTGACAGCAGCACCAAACCAAAGCCAGGAGCAAGAAATCTCTGCTCTTCTTACCCCCCAGTTGACAAGGACCACCCTGTGCAGACCAAGCACAGCATCCTGTGCAGGGCAAGGACAAGCAGGATCCCTCACCTCCCGACAGACAGCGCCTATCTGTCCTTCCTCCAGGTACACTGCCGTGAGAACGTCAAACAAGGTGCCGCCGTCCATGAACTCCATTGCCAGCCAGACCTCCGCATCCACCAGGTAGCTGAAAGAAGAAGACCACGGCATGGAGAGGGAGGAATGGGCACAGCTCACTCACCTGAGGGTCTGACCCAGGTTTTTGCAACTGCTCTCCAAGCAACGTATGCCAGAAGAGATTATTGCACGCCAAGTGCAACCTCCTCCCATGCACTGGCCACGTGTGGAGCAATCAGAAACAGCTCCGTTTTCTGCCGCTGACCAAAGGGGTTTGTCATTTCTGCCTTGCACTACCTACAGGAACACTGACACCAGAATACCCCAACCTGTCTAAGTAGGTCACGATGTTGGGATTCCTGTTGTCCCGCATGACCAGGATTTCATTGACAGCCACCTCCTCGGACATCTCCTCTTGCAGGCTCATTTTCTTGATGGCCACCTGAAAGGACATTGAAGACCGTTCACTGGACAAGTCGCTCCTTGCACAAGATCACAAGGAAGACGGAGCGGGTGCTTGTGCAGTGACGCAGCCCAGCTGTGCCAACTGCCCCGTCACTAGGCAGCAGAGCTTAGCAGAAGCACCGAAGCCCGTCCCAAATGCATTCTGCACACTGAGCCTAGTCTGGGCTTCAGAGCAACAGCCTCTGCTGCAGAGATGGAGAGGCCTCCCAAAGCTCCAGCCACGGCTCACAGCAGCGGGGAAAGCGCTCCAGAGCGGCAAAACCTGCCGGCGGTGGTGGCACTTTACCTCTTGTCCTGTGCTGGCGTTGAGGGCTTTGTAAACAGCTCCAAAGCTCCTAGAAAGAAACAGCAGCAGGAAAAGCCCTTTAGTCCCTGGCAGTGCAAGCAAGCCTAGGCAGGAGAGATCTCCCCTGGCTTCCCACAGTCTTTAGAAAATACGTGCCATATTTAAAACCCACCTGAAGATGATCATAACTGAATATGCTGCAGCTGAGCACAGTCTTAAACCAGAAAACATGACCTCCAGGGGTTTGTTCCAACTTCAACCATTCTGTTTTACAAGTTAATTAGGAGTGAATTGATAGTTTGGCAACATCTTTTTAGATTTTTTTTAATTGGTTTCGATTTAGCTGGTTTGTTTTAGTTCTGGGCTGTGGGCCTGACATTGGTCTGATTTTAGGTTTCAGGCTCTGCCAGTGTCTGTGTGAAAGGCAAGAGAGCAACTTTCTCATGTTAGCCTGAGAAATCTTAAGGAGGAATTCAAACAAACCTTGGGAAGTGAGAAACCATCCGCAGGTGGTGTTTTTCCAACATGTTTACTGGAAAAAATGTTTACAAAAGAGTGTAGACACTGAATAACCAATCATGTTCTTTGTACTGAACTACTCTATAAAAGTAGAATTTAGAAGAATAAAGTTTGCTCTCATTTTTACCATCATGGAGAGTCATGTTGTTATTTCTGTGCCGTCCGAAAACCATAGCAACACTGGGCAAAACCTGAGAGTAGAAGGTCTGCTAGGACAGCATTTAAACTACAATATTACAGTGACATTTCCTATCTACTAAATTGTCTATGATGGACAAGTCTTTGTCAAATTCACAGCTTCCCAAAACAAATCTCAAACCATGTGGAATTTTAAAATATTTTACATTCGGCTGTATTAAATTTTAGTTTGGTTTTTTGGGCCCAGTTTATTAAAGGATCCCACCAGTGAACCTCTAATCAGATTTGCAGAGTTAGGTAGTATTCACCTTCTTTTCTCTGAAAATTGAAAGTTTATTCATCACCATAAGAAAATTACCTCTCTATCTTTTCCTCAAATTATATCTATTAAATGTGTGCTCTTGGCACCATTTGTAATAACTTCAGTACTCTCTCAGCTGTAATGTCACTATTAATATTCCTTTTATGCTTTAAATACTTTAAAAAGTTGTTATATTTCTGAAGTTAGAAAATCTCAGTATAGATTTTCATTGAGTGTTTTCTTCTCCTATCAGTTTACTAGATCTTCAAAGTATTTATTGCTACTAAGTGCTACGCTACTCGCTATAATATAATCCCCTGCCCTGTCAGAACAAAGCAATTAATGAGAGAGTAAGTTTCTTTTTTTTTCCTGATTGTGTTGATTTCTATACATTGTGCATATCCACCTCATAGGTGACAGGAAATAAAGATGGACAGAGGTATATGTTACACCCTCATTAATTCAGTGCCAGTCACAATAGCTCCTTGTCCATATTTGCCATTCAGTTATGTTCAGTCTGAAATTCTAAGAAAGTTACACTAAACTTTGGGCAGTCTCCTCGTAGTTTGGTTTTAAAAAACTGGTCTTCTAAATCATAACAGTCTCTACATTTGTACGAGCTGTGTGTGCGGTGGGAATGGGAAAAAGATTAGAGATTGAAGAAAAACTTCAGAGAAAATTGTTGCATATGAGCATTCTGTTTTCTACTCGTGACTTGCTAATTTTAGTTATAACTAAGAACACACAAAAAACCTGTTCTGACCATGTCAGCTGTATAAATAAAAGAAAGAAATTGTAGGAAGCCAGCAACAAAAATAATGTGGGCTCCATGGATGAGAAAGACAAGGATAAAATGCAATTTGCTCCTCTTATTTCCATTTTTCAGTCAAAGGTAGGTAAAGAAATTTACATGGTATCACCTCACAAGCAACCTATAGCCCAGAGAGGATATTAAACCCCAGATAGCTAAGCGTTAATGTCTTCCAAAGCACTATGCATTCCCAGAACATTTACCCTTCCTTGCTTCCCTCATTTTGTGATGTGATTTACACTGTTGGTATGCTTTCATTTTTTCTGAACAGACTAAGTTTAACCTTATCCTACAAGATCCCACTGATGTTTCTGTCCTTAACATCCTGTTACACTGAAGTGCTACACACAGAGATATTGACGTTTATAAATTTTTGTTTCTCAACCTGTTCAAGGAATATCTTTAGTTAACATATTTCATCTTTGATTTTAGATATTAGAACTGATGAATAACTTATGACTGACTCCTACAATATGGAAATCTCTCCTTTCTCACATGTTTTTTCTCCCTTGAACACTCTCCTTTTTTTATAGGAATGAATACTGCTAATTCATAGGCACACAGACATGAAGCAATAGTAACTGTAGAAGTTTATCTCTGTGACAGGAAACTGTCTCAAGCAGTAACACATAAAGACATCTAAGATTATTATGAATCTAAACATTTTTTAAAATTATACATGTTTAGATTTGTGGTGTTTTCGTAAACCCAAAAGAGCATATAAGTAGGAAAAGAAAATGTCAGAAATATGTCTACTTCTAAATTCAGACAAATAGTCATCCCATTTTATGTGCATAGTCTGTCATCTTGGTGTCTCTGGATGAAGATTATTTTTGAAAATTAATCTTTGCCTTCTAAGTTGTTTAGGTTTTGATATTTTCCCTCACTCCCTGAAATCACAAGCCTCTATTTTGAGGGCCTAAAAGATATTTCCCTTAGACTTCTCATGCATTGCACCTATACACAACACAAAAGTGTAACTTCTAACATGCTGTACTTTGTTTTGGTCCTTAGTTACTTAATTGCAGCTCCAAAAACAGGTTTTGAAGAAACTTCTCTTTCACAGAATTTGTACAAAGTAAGCAGTTACAGGCAGTAAGAAAATCTGTTGGTTTTAATGTCTACAACAGTAAGTGAAATGTGACCATGGTCCATGGAAACTGCCAAAGAGCAGTTAATAAGAGCAGGCATTAGTTTTAAGAAACAATTCTCGAGGGACTTTTAATTTCCCTGGGGTAAAATCTGTTGACGAAACATGGGTTCAAATTACTCATGTGTTTTTTTCACAGAGATACCTCTTCACACAGCAACAAAACTAAAAAATAATCTGGAAAAGGTTACTAGAAAGACATCTTGGAAAGAAACAAAGGCCAACTCAGAGAACTAAAGCATGTATTCCTAGGGAATATATCTGTCTTTACCACTCAAGAACTCGAGTCCTGTTATACAAGCCAGGAAACATAAGTCTGGTTCAAATCAACAATAATTAATCGCAAAAGAAGGAGACGGTTGTGTGAGTAATATTTTGTAATATTGTTTGAGATGGAATATATAATAAATCCAGAAATTTTACAGGGCATAAATAGATTAGAAAGATAAGCAATCCATTATCAGTTGACAATAGGAATGTCTCAGAATCCCATTTCCAATATTTATGCATCTCTGCCTATGGGTTAATGTATTTTTGAGGTACCAAAGTAAATACTAATAATTGTCTTAGTGGGATCTTACTCCAGCCGTAGGGGAGAAGAATGTTTTATATGCCTACAACTCTCCAATTCATCAGTTATTACAATACAAGTGTTTCCTGGCTCTTTCTTTTAACGTGAGACAGTGAGATAAACTGTTTTTCAGATTACGTTGGTGGGACATCAACTGCAGCAGCACACAAAATTTTCAAATTCAGAGGAGCACTGTCCATCATGAGTAATAAGTAGATCAGTTTCCCCATGGCCCTTCAGTGTGTGTATCAAAGATCAGTGAAAGTCAATATGTAGTCTTCAATTTTTTTGGAGTGTCAAGCTCCTCTAGATTATATTTCTCTTCTACAATATATCCACTAGAAGTTCTAAATCAAGATTTTTTTTCCAGGGTAAATGTTACTAAATAAAAGTGTCAATCAGTTGTTGGTTTGGGTTTGGTTTGGGGGTTTTGTTTGTTTGGTTTTCTTAACATGAAAATATTATTAGATTCTTAAAAGATAACTGTGAAATAGAAAGAATATTGATAGAGAATGGTTTGGGATTTTTTCAGCGCAACAAAAAAGACCTCCTTAGCCCTACAGAGTAAGAAAACAAAAAAGACCACCATTTTATGTTACTGCAACTTGACATGTTTTAGCATGGTTCTAATAAGGATCCAAAGATCAAGCTTATGTTTCAGTAAGAAAAAAGATGTTCCTTTTCTGAGTCTCATGTTAAAACTGTGAGTCATTGTAAAAATTGAGTACTTGGTCAAATTAAGGGAACAGGTATATCCAAGAGGACAGGGCTTTTCCAACTGCCAATATGATGAGAATATCCAAGTTTTCGATTCACAGGTAACCTGTTCTCCATGCAGCTTCTTGTAATTGAGCAATAAAGTTTCTAATGTTGGCAGATATTGATTCATTTCATTAATTTGTAAAATATTATGAGTTTCTTGAGAAGATATGAATTTTGGTTTGTTTATCCACAGATAACTTTTTAATGTAATATGTTAAGAAAAATACATTGGAATAAAACTGGAATATTAATTGATATACTTTAATTATTTTTCCCAAAACAGAGATGAAAAATAAACCTGTAATATCCAAAGGAATATAAATAAGAAATGCAAGAGGAAGGTCCACTTAAAAATCTTGTGCTCATGTATCAGTGTGTGTTTTCCTGGCAAAAAAGCATACACATGGTGTAACTAAACACGAAATGACCACCAAAAAGGAAGAGACTTTTTTGCTGCATAGGAGGAGAGGTGGCATGATGATCATCTAAATTACATTTGCTGTGTAGTTCGTGGGAATTAATTTTGTTTTAATATTCTTCTAATCACCTGCATCCCACTGATATCAGTACAACTCCTCTGGATTTTTACCAATTCTAGAAGGTAGAACTTGCTTATATGGCCAAAACATAAAAAGCAGAAGTTCTTCTCATGAAAGTCATACTCCCAGTAGCAGTAACTTCTGGTAACAGTCATTAAATAAATCATTCTTAGTGATGAATTATTATTTGCAATACCAATATAATTAACAGTATCATTTTCTGACATTTACCACAGTAGAAAGTGTTTACCATATCACTTCATTATTCAGAAATGCCTAATTTACCATCCAAAAAAAAGTAAATGATAGATGAAGCAGACATTTATTAGTATGTCAAAAAAATAATGTGTATGCAGCTGTCTCGGTTTGAGACAAATTAAGAGGAAATGTCCTGAAAGGAATGCCTCCTCTGAAGAAGGCAAGTTTCAGCATGCCCACCCCCACCAAACAAAAGGAATTTCTTGGAGGAAAGTGTTTATTTAACCTGTTTATTTAACAAGCAGAGTGCACACAGGCATGGCAAAAAGAATGAATAATGTTAGATACTGAAATCTTCTGGCTGTGGAGAAAGCTGGTGGATTTTAGAGTCCTGCTGGGCTTCTCCCAAGGTCGAGAACCAGGATGCGGTGTCCCTGCAGCCTCTCCCTGCCATGGCCATGGCGTGGGGTTCCAGGTGATGGTCTGTTTTTTCGGACCAGAGCAAAGCTGAACAGTTCCAGAAGAAGCCGTAGCAACTACCGGAGAAGATGTATGCTGTCCCACTAAACTTGCCTCAGCTAAGAAGGAGTTAGCTAAAAGCATAGCATATGTTCTCTCCCTCTCCTGAGAAAGAACCAAGAGAGAGAGAGCAGGAAAGTATGAGTTTGAACAAAACAAAAGACTGCCAAAAGAATTCCCCTGGTTTAACCCCCTTCCCCCAGGCCTAGCTCAAAGCAGCAGGACCTGTATCTGGGCATACAGCAGAGGACGAGGGAACAGTATCAAACACCTCAAGATAGAAGCTTTTTATGGAAGAAAGTCTGTAAGATTCTTCACCACAAATAGAAGTGTGTCCTTATAAAACACAAAAGTTTCCTTGCAACAATCCAAAAATTTTCACTGGAAATATGTTCAGCTTGACTGAGAGCTGAACAGCATAGACTGTTGATCTATGTCATATGCATAAAGACTTCACAGATTCTATTTTCAGAGATAAGAAAGAGTCTTATTAAACAGTAAACTGTACTGAGAAAGATATTTTGAAAACCAGAACATTCCCATAGATATTTCTAGTAAGAAATAATTTGAAGAATAATTATAATTAAGGACAGAATTTGAGAATAATTATTCATGCTATTCACACTGACAGAGTTTTTATTTCTCACAGTTTTAGGTTCAAGCTCATGTTCATTACAAAGGTTCTTTCTGGACAGTCATCACAATGCAAAAAGCTTGCTTTTATATTGAGATATTATCTGAAAGCTAATTACACCAGACTGATCTTAAAAAGGATCAAACTCTGGAACAAAGCATTATCACACTGAGTTCCTGGGAAGCAATCCTTTTAAGTTTTTGTTTGGGGTTTATTTGGGGTATTTTGTGATTTCCTTTCAGAGTTTCAGCACAAGTACAAGAAAAACTATTTCTTTGTTGTTATTATTTTTTCCATCTACTGAAGAGCAGTCATTTGGTCCTCAGACATCTGTAAATCTTTAAAAGACAAGCACTACCAAAGGCTTTAACTACCTAACGAAAATGATGAAAATTAATAAGAGAAAAATAAGATTCTGCACCTGATTTGTTCTGATTGAGGAACTTCTTCCTCTTCAAAATATTCATTGTAAATTCTACAGCTTTAAGAAAAATATTAATTTGGGGAAGGTGAGCAAGATATTTCTTAAACAACAATGTGCTGCCTTTTTTTTCCAGGTTCCTACTTTAGCAAATATATATAAAAAAAAATAATCCCTTACCACCAGATTTAATTAAAACATCCAGTAACTGCTCAAACTGTTTCACTTGTAACAGTTCTTGTAAACTGCTCTTAAGTTTATTAAAAAATTAAATGGTATTTACCATAGCAGCAAAGGTGTTTGCAAACTTGCAGAGTACCAGGCAATGTTTTATCTTGACATTTCTCCTAATGCAGCACATTAATTCTTTTTGTGGATTTTTTATCTTTGATTGATAGTATAATTGGGAACTGTCACAGAACTATATGTAAAATGAACACTGACCTTTGCTTAATTTCTTTGTGTCCTGAAGGCTGAGGAAATGTGTTAAGCTTTCTTATAAGGACAAGCTGAAAACAACGCCATAAATATTCTCAGAGAATATCACAATATAGCATACCTTTTGAAAGCTAAATTTTGCTGTTTGCTCTGAAGACAGCTTGAAAAATGGTGTGAACCCATCAACTTTTTAAATGAGTGCTTTTGAAGTGTGATTTCATATGTAATAAAAATGTTACATTTTTCCTATCACCTTCATTTTGATGATGCATGTTTCCTTCAATTACTTATCTCCCAAAAGATGTAATCTGAAAGATTTATGGAAAAGAGAATGATATCCTGCAAGATATAACTTTGGTTGCAAAATTAATGAGGGTTATAAAAATCTTCTTGGCTTTAAATGAAACAGTAATCTATGAATGTACTACTGAAAAGCATTTATGCAAATACAGAACACAGATATTTTATTGAACAGAATACTTCTCTGAATATTTATATCTCTCCAGCAGACACTTAAATATCAATTTGTAGACAGTGGACAAAACAGCTGCCTAACATATACCAACAGGCAGAAAGAAAGAGAATGCATCATTCAGTAGCATAAAATAGCAGTGAGAGCTTGAAAACTGCCTAGCCAATGGTAAAGCTCCACATACTTTCCACTTTTCACTCATCAGGGCATAATCCTGCCATTTTTGCACAATCAAAACTTTTGCAGAATTTATTTTTAAAAAAAACAAAAGCAAGCAAACAACAACAACAACAACAACAAACCACCAAAAACAAAAAAACCACAACAACAACAAAACAAAACCCACCTAGTTGAAGTGCCAATACATATCTCAGCTGTATTTATTTTGTCTTGTTAGATTTCATCATTCTTTTTTTCATGCTGTCTTTTCCCTCTTCTTGTCAAGGTGGCAGATAATGAAAGTGGCACAGCAAACAGAACATGGGAACAAGTATGTTAAAAGGCCTGTTTCCTCCTCTAATGCTCACAAATGTAATTTTTATCACACCAAATTAAATTCTTAACCTTTCTTGCTTTAGTTCTATAGGTTTAAAGGTTTACACTAAAGTGTATTTCCTGACTTTTGTGGACAGCAATGCTGAATTTTTAGGGACTGTATAAATGTCTAATTACGTTATCTGTTCAACTGAATATGAATTCTCTGAGCCCAGCCCTATGTTCCTACAATATAAGGTAGATTTCAGGAATGAACCTTAATTCAGAAAGATGTAATTGAAATTTTGCATAACTACTTCTTGGCGTTAAAAAATGTGAAAATAGTGAAATACTGGCAACCTACTCTGTGTAGGAACTGAGAAAGTCTCCCCAGGACTAGCAATATTTACCATTGTGAGAAAGAGTGGGAAAAAATCATGGAAGACATCAAGGGAAAGTTAGTATAAGGTTTTGCATGTTGCATCATCTTTACAGTGTGAAGCATATCTAAACTTTTCTCTCCTCTAAATGACTAAGTTTATGCAGCTTTCCACTATTTAAATGCAAGAGTGCTGCCCTGACATTTGGGCAAAAGAAAGGAGAGGAATGGGTGATCTTTTCCTTGTGTCAAGTTTGTGGGAAATATTTCAACTGCCAGAATCCACAGAATTTCACATAAAAGAATCACTGCTAAGACAATGACCTAATGAAGAAGCAACATGAAGAAAGAGCCCCTTTTTTCACCCAAGAGTTTGCAGAACACCAGAATGATGACCCAGAGAGTCTACAACAGTTTTCATATTTGTAAACTAACTGCCTAAGCATCCTCCTAAGAAAACAAGTGACTACAGGAAATACAAATGGAATTTTAAAGAGATATTTAGACAAGCAACTAAAACTGGACACTTAAATTAATTAAAACATATTCTTTACACTTTCAGTAAATTATGTAAAGTCTAACAAATCCATTGTGAATTAAATCATTTATTTAAAGTAATTGTGCTGGCACATGTAATGGAACGCCAAAGAGACCACTGTAGCAAATTACTTCCTCTCTGCCAGGAAATACCCTTTTCCTTCACAAAGGTGTAGCTGGCTTGCAAAATGTTTGCATGGAACACAATAGTTATTTTTACTACAAAAGAGTAATATTGCTGCAATTTATTCTGTTTAACAGGGTGATAATACCTTGTTAACTCTCTCAGAGGATCCACTTTAAGTTTTAATTTCAAGTACACCATGCAAAGAATTATATGACTATATTCTCCTATAGTGTGCACTGTTATTTTTTATTGTTTTCTAAAAGCATCTTAGGAGCAGAAGTTAAAATTATGAGTAACCATTTACCAAAATTCCTAATTCCTTACATGTGGGTGATAGCTAGGGACAGGCGCTCGGAAGATCACGTGATGTCACGGGAAGATAAGGACCCTCCCCCCGTCCCTTCGGTGGTGGCCCCTCCTAGCCCCATTAGCTTCCCACCAACCACTGACCTTTAGATCCTTTGCCCTCCCACTGACATAGTAGAAGACCCTTTAGACTATTTAACCCCATGTGTAATACAATAAACCGCCATTTGCCGTCCACCAAATTGGTGTAAGCGTGTGAATGGACCGAGTAGCTCGAGGACGTCGAGCTGCCGTGCTGACTCTTTGAAACCAGGTCGCCATTGCCTCATATCGAAGGCAACATTCTGGTGCCGAAAGCCCGGGAACAAGAAGAACGCTCGGGAGTCGGGATTTTTCGCCTGGACAGGAGCAGCGGCCGGGGCAGGCCAAAGGAACTGACCCTCGGCGGGGGAGACGTCCCCGGACCAGCGAGACTCATGGAGGCAATCGCGAAGGTCGTAAGTGTAATTCACAGACAGTGGGGGATTGAGTGCAAGCCCAGAGATTTACAACTTGCTTTGGCAAGATTACTGGAGCTTGGGGTGATAGAGCGCCCAGTAGAAATCCTCCATTCGGAGGTATGGGGGAGGTGTACACTCGCGCTGGCCGAAGATACGGAATCCACAGGGAGCGGGAAACACCTTAAAGCATGGGGGAGGGTCAAGCAAAGTTTACGGAAAGCGCTGGAAGAACAAGAGACCTGGAGTGCCGCCCGTGTGTGTTTGCTGGCCACTCCTAAGCTGGGAGTGGGGGCCACCACACAAACGGCGTCTGAAAATGATTTATCCGAGTGCGAGAAGCCGCGGGAGCCAAGCACGCTTCCCCCCTCCCGGAGCCCTAGCCCAAAGCCCCCGGTGCCCTCAGGGAACCCCCCGACCCCCACCCCGAGCCCGTCGGCTTCCCCCCCGCCCACGGAGCCTTCCCGGGCATCCGGAGGTCCCTCCTCAGTCCCCTTGCCGTCGATCAGTGGTTCGGTACCCGAGGCGCGGCAGCGCGTGCGATTTTTCTGGCAAGGACTGGCCGAGGAGGCCAGAGACGCCGAGCACGTGGCTCAGGAGAGCACGCGGCCGGCACCGCCACCGTACGGGTTTGAAAATGGCGCCGGCGGCAGCGGGGAGGGGCGGGGTCTGAACGTTTGTGGTGGGGAGAGCCCAGAGCCGTGGGTGTGCGCGAGTGCGCATGCGCAGGGGAAAGCCGGGGAAGAGGGAGAAGAATGCGTGCTCGGACGGGAGCCGCGGGCTTCTGCTGGCGCGTGCGCGCAGCAGGAGGGGAGGGGGTGCATGTTCGGAGCGGCGCCGCGAGTTCCCGCGGGCGCGTGCACATGGGAGAGCGGCGGGGAAAGCGCGCCCGGCCCGGCGCCGTGGGCTTCCGCGGGCGCGTGCGCGCCGGGAAGCGGTGGGGAAAGCACGTTCGGGGAGGCGCCACCGTTCCCCGCGGACGTGCACACGCGGGAAAGCCGCGGAGAGCGCCCGCGTGGTTCGGAGCCGTGGTTTTCCGCAGACCCGCATGCACGGGACAGCGGCGAAGAGCGCGTGCGCGCCTCGGGGCCGCGGTTTCCCGCAGGCACGCACGTGCGGGAGGGGCGCGAGGAGCACGTGTCCCGTCGGGAGCTGCGTTCAGCACTGCCAGCATTTAGGGGAGAGACCTCGCCCCGCAGGAGGCAGGGCAAGCCCAGGGGGCGGGAGCGGAGCCACCCCCGAGAGGGGGGGCGGGAGTGGAGCCACCCCCGAGAGGAGGGGCGGGGCCGGAGCCGCACTGAACGACACTCAAACCCAGAAGTGAGCTGGCAGTGTGCCTCTGACTCCTTGTCAGACAGTACCGGCGACAGCAGCTCCGGAGAGCAGACAGACAGTGATTGGGATTCAGAAACAAAGAGAGCAGAACCAACACGATTTAAAATGAAACCTAATAAAGCTTTCAACCACTCCAAAAAGAGTTTACAACATGAGCCAGCCCAGGTCACTGACTGGGGAAAAATAAAAATAGCCTGTGCTGAGTGGACACCGGCTTCCACAGTGAAAGCCTTCCCGGTAAGGGTTACTGGAATAGAGGACAACCAACAAAAAATATACACGCCAGTAAATCCCAAAGACATACAAACAATTGTAAAAGCGATTTCAGAGAAAGGGATGCATTCTGCCATGGTTTCCACTCTGCTGGATGGCCTTTTTGGTAATTATGATTTACTGCCTTTCGATATCAAGCAGATAGGACACATGATATTTGATGGGGCGGGATTGATAGTTTTCAAACAAGAATGGAAGGACAATTGTGCAAACTTCCTAGCTCAGTCCTCTGGAGAAGGGCAGCCACTGCACAATTCCAGTTTATCGAGGTTATTAGGTAAACATGATGACCTGATAACCCCTCAGCAGCAAGCCACAGGCATGCGGGCTGAGGAGGTCAGAGCCACCACTCAGGCAGCCAGAGAGGCCATTCGTGCTGCCTCTCGAGTAGTGTCCAAGCCCCCCCCATGGGCCACCATAAAACAGGGCGAGAGTGAGAGCTTCACACAGTTTGTGGACCGCCTCCAAGCAGCCATAGAGCAATCTGCCCTGCCCTCAGAGGCGAAGGGTCCGGTAGTAGCCGATTGCCTGCGGCAACAATGTAACTCTGTTACTAAAGACATTCTGCGCTCCTTGCCGGCCGGAGCCAGCCTGGCCGACATGATTAAACATGTAGTAAAGGAGGAGCAATTGACACCTATCCAAGCAGCCATCCGCACCCTAACCAGCGCCATGGCATGTTTCAAGTGTGGCCAAGCAGGCCACATTGCAATGAGCTGTCCCCAGCCAGCACAGCCATCCCCAGCGATGCCCCCGCACCAAGCCCGTGCGAGAGGGCCCTGCTGGGGCTGTGGGAAGAGAGGGCACCTTGCCAAAGACTGCAGGTCCCGGCCTCAGGGAAACGGGAGAGGGAGGGGGCGTGCGGGCCGCACCCAGCCTCCTCCCGCTGCGAATGCAAGGCGGCCCATCTATGCCAACCCCCAGTGGGGTGGGGAACCCTCATACCCCATGCCCCCACAGGGGACAGCCGGTTTTGCACCCCCCACAGCAACACAATGGCAAAGCTTCACAACACCGCCAGCGGTGCCCTCGTGCCCACCACCACAGCAAGCCACGCCTGTGCAACAGGGCCAGCAGGGGACGCCCCAGAGCGGAACCCCTGGGTGGCCCTGGCCATGAAAATAGGGAAGGAGCCTCTAATGATTTGGGGGACATGCCGCCTCTATGGCAGTCGGGACCCCCACGTCATAGGGCTTCAGTTTTGGGGAGACACAGGGTCGGACTGTTCTATACTTCCTCAAGCATATTGGCCCCGACATTGGCAATTTAAAGAAGTACCCCCCGTGAACGGAGTGGGAGGGCAGACCCGGGCATGGAGAAGCACTCAGTTGGTGGCTATAACACTCCACACGGAACAAGGACCAGAACAGACAGTGGCAATCTACCCCTACATCCTGCAAAATTCACCACCCTTGATAGGAAGGGACATCCTCTCTATGCTAGGAGTCAGGATCACAAATTTATCCTAAGGGCCACTGCCGTGCACCCACCGCTGCCAATCAAACTGACCTGGAAATCGTCAGAACCTGTATGGATTGAGCAGTGGCCCTTGTCAAAGCCTCGAATGGCAGCCTTGCTAGAACTGGTTGACCGTGAGCTGCAAAAGGGTCACATAGAACCCTCGACCAGCCCATGGAATACCCCCGTGTTCGTAATCCCCAAAAGGTCTGGAGAAGGCTATCGCCTCGTCCACGACCTTAGGGAAGTAAACAAGACAACAAAATCTATGGGTCCCGTCCAGACACTGCTGCCCATGAACTCAGCCATTCCCCAAGGGCAGCCATGTGCAGTGCTGGACATCAAAGACTGTTTCTTTTCAATACCTCTGCACCCTGAGGACAAGGAACGGTTTGCCTTTTCTGTTGTGTTCCCGAATGGCGAGCAAACCAAACCCTCAAAACCAGAATAGAGGTGCTGGCGAAGTCAGAGGGTTTCACCAATGCCATTCCCCCAGGGGACCAGGCACGGCTGCTAGCAACTGCCCTGCTAGCGCTGAATCAATTCCCCAGGGGAGATGAAGCAAACAGTCCTGCTCAAAAACACTGGGCCACCCAAGCATTAGAGGAGGGCCCGCAGGTTGTGATCAGAAATGAGCTAGGTGAATGGGAACGGGGCTGGAAGTTGGTACTCACGGGGAGAGGGTACGCGGCTGTCAAAAGAGAGGGAAGAATCAGGTGGTGTCCACTTAAGTCAATCAAGCCTGATCTTCAGAATGAGACTAATGAAAACTGTGAGTTTCTGTTTACAGGACATGCTTGCGAGGCACCCCCGTAAAGTGTGCATTCCAGTTCCAGAGAAAAGGAACGAACCGAGAGCACCCAAGTGTCCCACGCCGGTGAGACCCAGGCAACAACGATGCTTTTGTATGATTTTGCTATGGGGGCTGGTTGCCAGAATGCAAGCCAGCCCAGACTATTATCCTCATCAACCATTCAGTGCAGGTGGGACACTCCCCGCAGAGGAATCACCTTGAGTCAAGTCACGGGTCAGGGAAAATGCTTTGGCAGTGCAACTTTAGCCAAGCAGAAGGGAAAGGTTTGCACCGAAGTTGTCAAACCTGACAAGAAGATCAATAAGTGGGTGATCCCAGCTGCATCCGGAATGTGGGTTTGTCAACGGTCTGGGGTGAGTCCTTGTGTGTCCCTGGCCAAATTCAATAACTCTGATGATTTTTGTATCCAAGTTCTGATTGTTCCTAGGGTCTTGTACCGCTCAGACGAGGAGGTGTGTCAACTTTCCGAGGAACCGGGCCGGCTCCACAAGCGAGAAATAATAACAGGGGTAACCATCGCGATGCTGCTCGGACTGGGAGCAGCCGGTACAGCCACAGGTGTCTCAGCCCTCGTGACCCAACACCAAGGACTTTCTCAATTACAAGTGACTATCGACGAGGACTTGCAGAGGATCGAGAAATCCATCTCCTTCCTGGAGAAATCGGTTTCCTCACTTTCAGAAGTCGTCCTGCAGAACAGGCGGGGACTGGACCTCCTGTTCATGCAACAAGGAGGCTTGTGTGCCGCCTTGAAAGAAGAATGTTGCTTTTGTGCTGATCATACAGGAGTCGTTAGAGACTCCGTGGCAGAACTCAGAGATAGACTGGCTCAGAGAAAGAAAGACAGGGGAGCCCAACAGGGCTGGTTCGAGTCCTGGTTCAATCAATCGCCATGGCTCACCACCCTAATTTCCACATTGATAGGTCCACTGGCAATGTTACTCTTAGCTCTCGCCATTGGACCATGCCTGTTAAACAAGCTGGTCACATTTATTCAAACACGCCTAGAACGGGCCAACATTCTATTTGTAGGACAGCAACAATTGTTGTAAACCAAACTGTGAACATTGCCAGTTGCAAAGTTCTGCCTAGTCAGCTTCGCAGAATTTACTCAAGTTTTCCAAACCCCTTCTTTTTTTTTATCAAGTTACTACCTTGTACCCCTTTTCTCCAATGCCTCTAACTACCTCATTTTTTTGTGAAAAGGGGGGGGGAGATGTGTGGGTGATAGCTAGGGACAGGCGCTCGGAAGATCACGTGATGTCACGGGAAGATAAGGACCCTCCCCCCGTCCCTTCGGTGGTGGCCCCTCCTAGCCCCATTAGCTTCCCACCAACCACTGACCTTTAGATCCTTTGCCCTCCCACTGACATAGTAGAAGACCCTTTAGACTATTTAACCCCATGTGTAATACAATAAACCGCCATTTGCCGTCCACCAAATTGGTGTAAGCGTGTGAATGGACCGAGTAGCTCGAGGACGTCGAGCTGCCGTGCTGACTCTTTGAAACCAGGTCGCCATTGCCTCATATCGAAGGCAACACTTACACCTAGTAAAATTCAGCTCATTTTCTGGCCTTAACTTGCATTTTGTAATTTTGGGCTTTTCATATTAAAGCGTTTTTAAAGTTTTTACAGTTGGAGATTTTTTTTCTAATTAAAATTTTAAGGGTATTTGTCTCTGCAGTTTTATTAAATTAATCATATTTCATGCTCCTAGATTATGGACATTTTTTCCCCAACACAGGCTTTTTTTAAAGTTTCTTTCCACACACAATTACCAAACACAAATAAAAAAGTTTTGTATCCTATGATAAGAAACTAACAATAACAATGCATACTTTTATTGTGCTCTTTTACCACCTATTTTTCTTCATCTCTACTTGCTTTATGCTTATAAATATTTCTGAAACTAATTACTGCATGAGTGAGATCACAGTTGTGTTTTGTGTAAAAATTTGAGGACTTTGATAAATTGAGATCTTATATTTTACAGGGTTGTTACAGTGTCATCATGAGCATTCTTATATTATGATAATGACCTTTTATATATTAGTATCCTCATTTCATAGTACAAAATTACTTCCTTCTTTATATTTCTGAACCAGAAGATGATGGATGTACTTTATGTGACACAGTTAGTGTTCAGCACTCTAAAAAGTTGTACTCTACCTCAGTTTCAAAATTCAAAGATATTCCTGCCTAATTTATTTTCCTATAGATAATCCTCCCAAAACCTTCAGTAAAAAAAGTTTCGTTTATATCACAGAAGAATAGTAATTTTCTTTAGTCAGTCTAGGGAATAATGGAATAATAGGATATTTGACTAAGAATTTCTCCTAGGGTTTTTTTTCACAGCTTGACAAGAACAGTTCCTTCGAAATGAAAATTAGGGCTGCTAGGTACAGCACAAAGTGCAGATGATAAGCTTTTACAGGTTTCAGTATTAGGGTAACTAAGGCTGACCAGAAAACAGAAATTCTATTTCAGTTTCTTTTTTTTTAGACTTAAATACGTGCTTTTTTTCTTACACTGGAAAAGATATATTCAGTAATTTCCTCAAAAATGTGTGACAGCCACAATGTGTCAAATAACTTAGCAGTCTATTCCTCAAGCCAAGGCAATAGACACTGGTTGCAGTGAGCTGTACAAATCAGGTTGTGATATGGATTTGAAACCCTGACAAACATCTGACCTACAGAGTCCCTACATTCCACCACTGCTCTGCAGAAATTATCCCACCAACACATTACAGTATAAAATCAAAAAGAAAAGCCATCAAAACTCCCAGTAATAATTGTTTTCATAATAATTTGTAGTTACAGGGATTAGTTACAACACCTAGAAAACACTCTGTTGCTGATAGAAGTTTTAGATTCTGTTGATTTAGTTTAGTCTGTTGATTTGAAAGACAACACTAAAAGCAGTGATCTTAAATGTAAAGGTAGGATTTGGTTTTGTGCATGCGTACTCTGTTAAAAATGTTTTAAAACCAATGCAAATTAAGAACAGAGTTGAATGACATTTAGCAGACATGGATGACTACTAAAAATGGACATGAAGTCAAACTTGCTTGCAGATATTTCACTGGTCATATACATGGATTATGAAAGAAAACAGCAGAACAGATAAAAGAATGCATATTCATTGCAATTAGCTATTCCTTGAAGTATCTCATATAATCACGGACAGTTAAGCTCTTGTCCATTCCCTACTCAAGGAGAGCCACCTACAGCCACATACCCAGGACCATACCCAGAAGCCTTTCAAATATTTTCAGGAGTGGAAATTCCATCTCCACTCTGAGTTACTCATGCTGGTGCTTGATTACTGTCACAGAGAAAAAGTGTTTCCTAATGTTCGGAGAGAGTTTCCTGTGTTTTTCATAGTGGGGAGCCCAGCCCTAGACCCAGCACTTCAGGTGTGGCCCCACCAGTGCAAAGCACAGGGGAATGACACCTACTGCTGACCTGCTGGCAATGCTTGCTCATATACCATGCAAGACATAATGTTGTTAAGTTTCTTTGCAGTAAAGGCATGTTCTTGACTCATTTAATTTCTTTTTCTAGTAAGGGAATAGTTCCTTCAGTAGAAAATAATAAAATCCGTTTGTCCTTTTAAAATACAAAAATAATATTTATAGATTCACTGTGAACAGGAAATTACTTTCATGCAGCTGCTATTCTGAAATCCCTGTTTTTAATTTTTCAAAGTGCTTCTCACAAAAAAAGAATTCCTAAAATAAAAGTTTACACCGAAGTATCTTGTAGTCATTTAAACTGAATTTCAAGTTGTTTCAAAATTAACTTTTAGGAAAGAATGAGAAATTCAAGAGGAGTTTTTCATTGAAACAAAATATTTGTTTCATTCTTTATGGACATACTGAAATAATGCATTTCATTCTCTATAAATGAATGAAAAGATAGACATTATATGAATAAATCTGACTTTTTTAAAAATTTGGTACAGATTTCATCTTCCTTAATTTGGGTACCATCCCCCAGATGTGGAAGACACTGACTGACTCTCCTTAGTTAGTCTGTTTCTGAGGAGGTGATAAACTCATTTTAGAAATTCCTTTTATTCTTTCAGGAACAGACAACCTCCGCCATAAATATTCTGATGCAAATCAAACATTACACTTTCCAGAAACTTACTGGTAATATAATAGTGAAATCCTAATCTCTCTTATTAAGCAAGAGAATCATTAAATATTCAATTGCATTTATAGGAGTCTAGCTTTGCAAAGATATTGATTTTTATATGTTATCAAATTCAGTAATCTAATTTCCTGGTGAAAATTTAAAAGGAAGTTGGCAAATAACATGGTGAAGTTTAGAAATGGATGCAATTCTATTGCCAGAGTAAGAACTGTTGATGGCTGTTGAAAATGAAAATAAGGCCTAGAACAGTCTAAATGCCAGTTTTAATAGAAGGAAGGAGTTGGAGAATGAAGCTGTTGTCTTTTTGTTTCTTTTTGAATAACTACTAACAAGCAGCCACCATTGCTGGAAATGAAAACACATTTTGCTGTTTCATCTTGAGACAGGATTAAATTTTTGTACTTTGAGAATTTTCCTTTTTTCAAAATAATAATGGACATAATTGGCATTTTTCTTTCTAGCTTCAAAATAATAATAGACATAATTGGCATTTTTCTTTCTACCTCTAAAACAAGGAAATTTCATTATGTACTAGGTCAGCACAAAAGCACTCTTAAATTACACTAATTACAAACCTTATGCAAAGACTGTACAATACAGCTTTCAAACACAGATTCACTGGCTAGCATGGTGTAGGTGGGAGACCACATGGCAGCTAATTGTGAATAAATAATTGTCTGAAGATTACTGTGTTTGAACATCATACATTCCTCTGCAGCAATCGAGGTCATACTGAAAAAAGCAGTACTATTTTGCCTCTTCTACTTTAGGTGTAAGGTGGCAGTTCTTGTGAGTTAGATGTCAAAACTTATTTGACATCCTTCAAGAAAATACCTGGCAGGTGTCATCAGCTGTGTGACACTGGCTGGAGATATATGGTGAAGATCACGCATGCAATTTGGGTTACTTCTGCAAAGATTAACTTTAAAAACAAAACAAGATATCCAAAATAAAGTGGGCATGAATTCCTTTCTTAGCAAAAATTTCTAGTCCTGGAAGAGATGAATCCTGATTCCACATTCACACCAATACCTAGGATTAAGAAGCATCAGGTCTCTGTCACCAAAATATTTTTGAAGGCATTCCACTTTTAATCTTTCCCTTTCTCATCTTTAATATAATCAATATTATAAGAGTTAGCCAACAGGTGTCTTTCATATAAATTATACTGTAAGTAATATAATAGAACTTCTGGATTTTCATGTTTATATATCAATACAAGTAGCGTTGGAAATAGGCATCATGAAAAACAATTTTATTGTAGTCACAAATAAGGTCGCAAGCTATGGGTGTTATGACAATATTAAGTGTCACACAATCAGATATATCTAACCAGAAATATTCATAATCTAAGCACAAATTGACTAGACCACTGGCACTGGTTTTAATCTCTTCCCTCAAGACACCTTAATTTAGAATTCGTTAAATACACTTTCTGAAATTTTAATTGTAAAAAGATTAATATTGATAATTCATAATCTCTTTTGATGGATTTGATTCATTAATCTTCTGATGTTAGAGTATTTTAATCTATAAATACTCCCAAAAAGCTCATAGAAATACAAAACCACTGTGAATATAAGTTGGATCCAGCTGGTTTCTTTAAATTGCATTGGCTGGAGATAAACTACCCAACAAAAAATTCCATCAAAACTGCTCAACTGATTTCAGTATTAGTCTTTAATAGTCTGCTTTGGGACCTTAAAGGAGTTGATTTCAAGAGGACACAAAACTGTTCTCTAGTCTTCATTAAAGATCCATTAGGTAGATATGAATCTAAATGGCAATTTGAATGTTGTTCCCAGATCAGGCTAGCTTTAAAAATCCTACTTCACCCTAATAATTGCATTATGTGAGAACACACCAGTTTCCCTGTGGGTTAGAGAGCAATCTTCACATTTGTACAAGTCTCATGTAATTTCACCCACACAAATCTTTTTCTGGTGTGGAAGAAAAATGTCTCCATGAACCAAGAGAGAAAGAAAAAGAAGAATAAAAGACGTTTCAGTCTTTCACTGTACTAAGGAATGGTCAAATTTTTGAGGCTTTAGCTAGGGAAACTTCAGAAAAGAAGGCAAGACAAGTAATTAAGCATCTCATTTATGTCACAGATACTTTATATAACATAGGATATTTTAGTATGCACAACAGGAAACAGGTTCTTAAGAATGTCTACTCACTACTTATGAACAGTAAGAAAATAAATCAGGACATAGTTTTAAGCAACATGGGAAAGGTTAAAGTGAGAAAATGAATGGTCCCTCTGACCTTGGAAGCATAATATTAGGCATGGCCACATTTTTTTGAATGCTTGTTTGCAAATGCACTGGGGTCAAAGAAAAAAGCCTGTCTTTGTTGTCATGTAGCCAAAGCATAAGTCTATAACATCCCTGAATTGTGAGTTCACAAATCAAGATACAAACAATATTATATCACCTTGAACAAAAATGTGGGAACACTAAAGCAGTAAACCAGTGCGCTTTGTAGCACTGTGATACCATGGCCAAACACAAAAGTTATGTTGATTTTACATAAGATTCTGAGCAATATGATCACCAAAGCAGGAAGCAAGGTACAGAGAAAGGGAACTACAAGGGACTGCAAATAGAGATTGAAGAGGCTTAGCAACTCAAGTTAGCCATATCAACATTTGTACTCTCTAAAGACATCATTCAGTGAACATATATTTTTATACCATTTGAGATTTATCATATAAGTATCTTTTCACAGGTTAGAGAGTTGAAATTCTCAGGTTCTGTTTGAGTGTCTTTGGAAATTTTACTACAAGAAAGTATACTGCACTCTTTACAATGTTGAATCAAAAAGATATCAACAGACGACAAGTCAGACTATTGAAGGAACAAAAATGTTAATTTCTGGCCTTCTGCTAACAAAATAAAATTTTGCAAAGGAAGAATAAGTATTATAATTGAGTTTTTGTTTTTAAAGAGATAAATTACACTAGAGCTACACTGTAAAGATGCAATTGAATTAAACCTATTTTTAAAATTTGGATCATCCTTCCAACTCACAGTTCCCAAACAGATGGATGATACTAAAATAAAATATTGGATATAAAATATTTTCATGGCATTATCCCTTTTTAAATGATAAACCAGTACAACTTGATAGTATAAATGTTGATTACATACTTGCATACTGTGTAATCAGTCAAATCATCTGCTCTGGCAGTAGAGCTTAAGGAAAAAGTAGAAAGACTCATGAGCATTTGGGAAAGTGAAAGGGAAAGAGACTGGTGGAATTACATACTTCCGTCCCTCAGAGAAGCTTGGTGAGAGTCAGAGGAGTCCTGTCCCTCTTACCATCACACAGAAGAAGGAGACTTAGTAGACATGGGGGAGTGGAGATGGACCCACAGTGGGGGAGGTAATAAAATTCCCTCCTGCTGCCCATCACCTTCCCAGGTGGTGCTCCAGAATAAGTACATGGCTCTGGGTCCAGAGGGTCAGGCAGACAACACCAAAAAAAAAAAAAAAATCTGTCTGGAGAGTCTTCCAGTTACTCTTCATCTGTAAGATGGATCAAAACCTCTACTATTAAAAAGAAAAGATGGTTGTTCATAGTAGAAGTCTTCCTTCTGAGGGGAACAGAGGAACCTGGCAGAGCTTAAGACTCCACCCTCTTATCCTGTCCCTGGTTGACTGGGTTAAGAGAGTGACCTCCACCTGAATTCAGACTCCTTTCAGGCAGTTGAAGAGAGTGATAAGGTCTCCCTTGAGCCTCCTTTTTCCCAAACTAAGCAAGACCCACCCCACAGGGAAGTCTGCTGCCTCCCTGGGTATGGGATACCACGAGCAGACTCCCTTAATTCAGCCCTCTGATTACTACCCACTGCTGGTTGTCCAGGCTGGCAGTGCTTACATTGATAAGAAGGGTACGTGGGTAATTAAAAGGACTTCAGGGCTCTGGGTTGATTGGCTGATGGGGCAGGAGCACAAGTGTCGTCCTTTCAGGAGCAGAGATTGTGGTAGATAGGGAAAGCGCTCTGAAGAAATCGGGCTGTCACGGGCAGAGAGGGTCCTTTCCCCCTTGTGATCACTGTTACCTACCACCCCAGTTGCACCACCCAGTTACGCCCCCTTTTTGTGGCTGTGCCCAATCCAGCCCAGCAAGAAGGGGGGGCGGCATAGCCATCCTAGGTTATATAAACCCTGGGTTAGCTTCAATAAACGCCATTTGCCGTCCACCACATTGGTGTATGCATGTCAGTGGCCCGTACGCCTCGAGGGGGTTGAGCTGTCGTGCCGGCTTTCCAGAACCAGGTTGTCACACCTTCACCAGAAGGCAACAAGAGATGAAAGAAATGGGAAAACCCACATTTACCAATGAAAGACTTAAGGGCTGGTGCCATCAGTGGAATTTGGGGCTTTTTGAGCATAGGACAATTTTTACAGCTCCTCCCCAGTGGAGTCAGATGGGCTCCATGTAATAAGTAGTGCAAAAGGAGTCTAGCCCATGAACTGGCATGGCTGATTGAGAGGGCTTTAAAAAAGGTTTGAAGGGGTTTAAAGAAGGTTGGAAGATGTAACTAGGCTTCCCAGAGAGTGGTGGTAAGTTGCCCAAGGGTGGTAAGCCAGAGTCAGGGGTAAATTCAGCAGCCCAGTTGAAGTGCATGTACAGTGATGAATGCAGCGTGTGTAACAAACAAGAGGAGCTGGAAACCACGGTACAGTAGGAATGTGATGACATAATCACTATCACAGAAACATGGTGGGATGACTTGCATAACTGGGGCATTGCAATGGATGGCTAGAAGCTCTTCAAAAGAGCCAGGAGAGGGAGAGGAGGTGGAGGGGTTGCTCTGTATATTAGTGAAGACAGCTTCATGTTGTAGCTGGTGAGCGAGCCTACCAGGTGTGAGTGGTGAATGGTGCCATATTTAGTTGATGGCCAGTCACTAGTGATGTCCTCCAGGGATCCATGTTGGGCCCAGTCTTGTTCAATAACTTTATTGATAATCTGGATGAGGGGATTGAGTCGACCATCAGCAAATTTAGGAATGACACCAAGCTAGGAGAGAGTGTCAATCTGCAAGGTAGAAGGGCTCTGCAGAGGGACCTGGACCAGCTAGATTGATGGCTGAATCCAACAATACAACATTTAAAAATTCCAGTACCAGGTCCTACCCTTAGGCCAGAACCACCCCCTACAGCACTACAGACTGGGGTCAGAGTCCTAGACAGTGGCCAGGCAGACAGGCATCTGAGGGTGCTGGTCAACAGCCACTTGAACATGAGCCACAAGTGTGGACAAGGCCAGTGGCATCCTGACCTTTATTAGGAATAATGTAGCCAGCAGAACCATGGAGGTCATTCTGCCCCTGTACTTGGCACTGGTGAGGCAGTTTCTTGAGGGCTGTGTCTCGTTCTGGGCCCCTCAGTTTAGGAAGGATGTTGAGGTGCTTAAGCATGTCCAGAGACGGGCAACAAGGCTGGTGAAGGGTCAAGAACACATGGCCTGTGAAGAGCAGCTGAGGGAGCTGGGGTGGCTTAGCTTGGAAAAAAGGAGGTCCAGACCTTATCACTCTGTACAACAACCTGAAAGGAGAGTGTAGTCAGATGGAAGGTTTCTTTTCCCAGTCAGCTAGTGACAGGATAAGAGGATGTGCATTCCATGCCATGGTTTAGTTGATAAGGTGGTGTTAGCTCATAGGTTGGACTTTATGGTCTCCAAAGCTTTTTCCAACCTTGTTAATTCTGTGATTCTGTGAACTTCTAGCTATGTAAAAAAATTTGTTAACTGGTAAACTTTTTGTGGTTCAGTTGCTTTCCTGTCACCAACGTCAACAGGTGAAGCATATAAAAGACAACCATTTTAGTCACTACAAAATATTAACAAGTCAGTTGAGGCCATTAGAAGCAACTAGAGAAGACAGTGGACCTTTTATTTGTAAACTGTTGTGACTCTAACTGCAATGCTTCATCACAGCTCTGTGATTCAGCTCTGCACAGGACAAGATGAATATGATTAAGTATCTTAACATTCCTTGTTTTTTTCCAGGTAAGATGTTAATTTTTATTATTTTAGGTAAGATGTTAAGATGCTAGCTAGACCTTGCTGCAAAACTGATCTTTCCCAGCTGACCATCAATGTGGCTGTCCCTGTAAGTTAATCTGTGCATGTTGAACAAATCCCAATGAGTTTGCCAACTTTTTTGATTGAAGCACAGACCCCAGTGTGGTGCAACAGAATTGTTTTATTAAGCTTTCCTTATGTTTTGCTGTTTACAATTTAGGATTGAACTATGCAGCCAGGTGGGAGACTAACCATGAACCAACACGCAAACAAATGACAGAGCAGAATGTTTCTCACTCTTATCACCAACTTTTTCAAACATCCCTTGCAGCTGAAGCTCCATGTTTGGAGCTGCTAATTAAATATTTCTCACGTAAGTACTTATGGCTGGTCACGATCCTTTGGTATGTGCTTTCTCGTGCAGGTATTAAGGTCAAACAGCAATCACAGTTATTCACACTTAGCTTATCAGAGAATCAGTATGCAAACATTACTGAATATGCTCTCTAGTAATGTAACATGGTACATGGAAATTTCTACAACAAGGCCATTCTTTAATTTAAATAATTATTCCTTTAATTTTTTTTTTCTAGAAATGGAAGACAGCCTCAAGCACTAACAGAAACAAAAATATGTCACTTGCTAGGGCTGACTAATTATATTCATTCATTCAAGCAGTCAACTATTTTCTTGCATTCTATCAGTATTCTCATTTTGCTTCAGTGGGAGAGCATAAAGAGAGCCTTAAAAATAATACATTTTTCAGTGGCCAAATTTCTCCAACATATGTAAGTTGCTACCAACTATAGCACAAATAAATATGTTAATACTCAATTTTTTTTCTCTACCAATTCCTATCTAGAATGTCAGCTTTACTCCCTATTAACAGAACTAAACAAAACAAACAAACCTACCAACATACATATATTGAACAACCATGTCAAAACTCACTTTGTGTAAATACCTTATGACTTTAATTACCTAAACAGCTACGTTCAAATGGTAACTACAAGATTTTGTTAAAAATGAAATTGTTTATGGATTGTGACTCTTAAAAAATAAAAAGCTATGTTTATGTCCCCCTCTGCTACTCTGTGTCATCATTTGTGTATTCCTTTTTTAATTATTTAGAGAATGCCAAAAGAAACAGAGTGATATTGCACATATAAAACCTCTCTCCTGTTTTGATCACTAAACTGAGTGACACACATTCTGTGGTAAACTTAAGGACCTTAATCATTAACAATGAGATGGCAAAGGAACTTTATTTTTTTTTTCAGTTCTTTTTAATCACTTCTTGCTTTAGTTACTGGAGAGAAATTCCTTGCAGCAGAACAGAAGTTTTCATTTTCTTTCTCTATGCTGCATTTACTTGTTCTTAGAAATGCATTGCATAGTTAGACTACAGAGAAAAAATCAGGCTGGCTCTTGCAATAACTCTGGAACAAACCACTGGGGATTCTTGTGGAGGGACACTTCAGATGTTTACACAGAAACCAAAAAGCCTTGGAAAATGGCCAATAAAACACAAAAGAGAGACAAAGTTTACAAGCCAATCCCTTCCAGATCTGAACTGCTTGGTTTTTGTTGTTACATCTTTCACAGCAGTAAAACTCTCATAAGGCAATTACTTCTGTCAATTAGGCTGAAATACTGACATATCCAGCAAGCCCTGAATGCTCAGATTCACCGAGTATTCATGATAATCTAATAACAATAACTGCTATTACAAAATCAATACTTTCCAAGCCAAAAGTCATAAAACCTTATGTGGACTATTCCTCTTTGACAATGCAGATTTCAAAGCAGAACAACATATATTGCTGAAATTGAAATCAAAATAGATTGATTTTTTTTAATTGAAACAGCAAGATAATCCAAAGCAGAGAATACATTTCCTTTGAATGATCTTTCAAACTTCTTCTCATCACTAGAAGAGAAAAATTCTATGGTATTGAAAGTTGGCTTAAAGAAATAAAAACAAAATTAGAGCAAGTCAAGAAAATAACAAGTTTCATAGTTGGGACTCATGCTCCCTATTTTCTATGTCAATGTCAATAATACATGTATTTATATTAGCTATATTATAAATCCACTACTAAAGAGGAATAAACTTTTGAATCCTTACTGGAAAGTGAGAATTAATTAATTAATCATTCTTGTCTTGTGTAAATTATACAAGTTAGGAGCTCTTTAACAAAAATAAGTATAATCTAAATAGGAAAATACTAACTCTTCTTGAAGAGCTGTAGAAGTGACAGATGCATTCACCAAACTATTATATCAATATGCGGAAGCCATAATTTCCATGTGGAATTCCAGACAAAAAGCCTTCCTGTGCAGTAGGCTGTTACTACACAATACCTCATCAGTCCTGTATTTCTGCTTCAGGTTGGCAAGTCAGTTTGGTAAGTTTCAGCATAATGTTAACTGGTTTATTCTCTGACTCTGATGTTCACATTTCTGTGCATTTTTCTTGTAGGTTCAGTAATTCAAAGATCTTGAAAAAATAAAATGAAAAGAAAAAATCTATTAGCACACTTGGAAGTGTTGCTCTTACCTGGTTTAATTTCTGGGATTTGACTCATCCAGTGGAACTTGATGAAAAAATCAAGCTTGAAAAAATTTCAGCTGATTTGCTGCTCAAAAAGACAAAATTTTTTTTCAAGGAACAAAATCAGGTTTACAGACATCCATATTTGTAAAAGGTATCAAGTGTCCCAAATGCAACAGATTAAGATGTTAATTCAATTCATTGATGCTAAACTGACAATGCAAGCTGTCATAAAACTACACTCATCATTTAAATGGAATTTGAATGACAGGATCAACTGATATGAATACAGTCTCAGGATGAAAATTGGAAATATATTGTATATGATGCACCACTTCTTTTCCTTATTAATTCATTATTTGAATCACTACTGATACAGTTTGAAACAGCACAGATCTATTTTAAGTTAACAGTGTTTAGTGTTTGTCAATAGAATCTTAATGTCTGCATGAATTTTTCTCTGTTCTCTGTCCTCTGAATGATCCCAGCTATAAAATGCTGCTTCTTCTATGACCAGTACTAGTCAGATAAGGTTTTTCCTCTTCTCTCTGGCATAGCCTAGACAAAACTGTATGTAGAGCTGTGACAGAGAACAAGCAGCACTGGTAGTCACAAACCAGTACAGCGAAGATTCAGGCTTATCTGAGACACATTTGCACAATCTACCCAAGTGCTAGCAGAGTAATTCAAAACATGATATGATACAACACAAACAAAACATCTACAGAATGGGGGTCTTTTCATGTTCAAAAAGATAGATTTGTACTTGAAAGTAATTCAAAAATTGAGCAGTAACTACTAGTTATCTTGGTACAGAAAGACCTTTGGTGCAGCACTTGGGCTCGTTCATTTACAAATTATCTGATATCGTGCAAAAAAAAAAAAAAAAAATTGACGGAGCATCCTGCTCCCAAGTAACTCAGAATCAGAAAGATTTGGCTGAGAAAAATTGCTTCATAATACTGAGAGAGAAAATGGTAGATGCAAACGTATATAGATAAGTGGAAAGGAACAACCACTGCAAAGTTAATTAAGATATTCAGTTATACAGATAAGGTGATAAATTTAGTCATGTGAGTTTCAGGGTTATAAAAAGTGTTCTCATGTCTTAAAAGTAAATGAATGGGAAAATTACCAGAGCATTTCTAAATCTTTCTTGCACAGTGCTCAGTCACTGCAGTGTAAGAAAACATTCATGACAATCAGCACTCCATGCTTGCTCTGCTTTTACGAGCTTTGAAGAAACCATTTTTGATCACGGGCAGAAACAGGATGTCTGCAGTTGTAATATAGTCTTCCATGTACTTTTAATAGCACTTATTAGAAGATTACCATTCCTATAGAAAGGAAAACAAGATATTTTTTCCTCTGACTTGCAAAGTGTTGTCTGGCACCTTTTCTTCTCTTTTTTCCAGTGCCCAGTATAGTCACTGAAATTGCAGTTGGTGGTTTAAGCTAAAATACTTGGGTTCAACTTTGAGCAGTGAAAGGGGAGCTCTCACTGATTTAACACTGATGTTTGTAGAGCAAGGAACAGTGTCACTTTTCAGCTAAGACGGATGTTTCAAGTCATAAACATTTCTCCCTTAATCACTTAGGACAACCTGATTTTCTTTAGGAGAAGAGCATTAGAGGAGTTGCTGGTGCTAGCTTGTACTTTTAAATACTATCATCACCCAAACATATTATTTGATATAATGGTGCACTATAAGAGAGAAAATAATGGAAAATTCCTTTACTGCAATTTTCTTGCAATTCTCAATTTGTGTCAGGCATGATGGAGGTCCATTACAGCTGTTTTTCCAATACACTTTAAGATAACTCATGATGAGGGTTATGTAACAGCTGCCACTCCTGTATGGCTACCAAGGCTTCTCCTGGAAATACACATTCAAGACTTGAAAGGGAAGGTCATATCCTGTGTATAAATAATCCAACGGTGTTCTTCAAAAGAAATTAAATAAATAACCTGGCTCCACTGTTTCTCTGTTTAAGCATTCTCTGTATGTTTTCCATCTACATGATCTATGCCAAATACTGGGGTGACAGATATGTCACTATAACTGGTATAATTACAGAAGAAATTTGACCAATATATACAGACAGATGGTTTATTAAAAAAATAAGCACAAGCAAGCAAACAAAACTGAGAATGGATACATTACGGTTGAAACTCAAGAATCTATTAAAACCAAAGGTATCAGATTCCCAAATCTTCAAGTATTCAGGACAAGATGATCACAGTGTATTACAAATATATGCTGAAAAGTATCTAACAATATAAAGTTAGAAACAGGTAATTTTTTCTTCCAAATATCATGAACCTCATAATCTAATTGTCTATAACAATATAGACAATATAAAAATACATAAAAATAACAGACAATATAAAAATTATACCTAAATACTATAAGGATAAAGTAAGCTGAAATAAAGTAAGTTAAAGTGAATGTACTTAAATGTGTGTTCAATAAATCTCTTAAAAGAAACATAGACTTTTATTTGCTGTGCTCTTTGAAGCTGTATTTCTCAGATGTCTTCTCTTAGTAATTTCCTCAAAGTTCAGTCTGCACTATTAAATTATTGCAAGTCATGTAAATCTTTAACTCGTAAGAAAAATGCTTCAAAGTTCAATAAGTTGAACAGAGATTAACTTCCACTCAAACAATATCTACATAATTTGTAGATGCTTTGAATTGTCCATGATAAGAGAAAAAAATATTATATTCTGAGATTTAAAGGAAAAAAAAATCCTGACAAAAAGGATCAGAGATCCTCTCACAGCCCATGGAATAGTCCCCGCCAAAGTGGGTGGATATCTGGGAGGAGGCTGTGATCCTGTAGGAAACCCATGGAGAGAGAGGCCCTGCTCGTGTGCTGGAGCAGCCTGTCCTTGAGGGACTCCCCCATGGAAGAGTGACCCATGCTGCAGCAGTTTGGAGAGCAGAGCTGCCTGTGGGACGGACTCACATTGCAGCAGTTCACAGGGAGCTGCTGCCCGTGAGATAGAGCCATGTCAGAGAAATTCATGGAGAACTGTCTCCTCTCTCTCCCATACGAAGACACCCCGTAGTGCAGTAGGGGAATGACTCCTCTTCCTGAGCAGTAGGAGAAGCCACTAGAGCTGAACAGACCATAACCCCCATTCCATGCCCACTTGCACCGCTGGGGTAGGAGATAGAGCTGAGAAGGAGGGAGAGGTGGGGGGAAGGTGGTTTTAAGGGCTTGTTTTACTCCTCATTGTCCTGCTCAGATTTTGTTAGTAATAAATTCACTTTAAAAAGCCTACACTTTTAGCACTAACAGCATGAACGGAATATAAAGGTCAAAATTTCACATAAGAAAAAAACCCTATGAAATCCCTAAGTGATACTATATATTTCAGCTTATTTGGACCACAAGTGGGCTCAGGATTTAGGATTTTGTCTAATTAAGTTTGATTTACCTACACAGGTTCTTATAATTCATCAGTGACATTGAAAACCAAACTAAATAAGATATTAAAAGTGCTGCCATCAGTTTAGCCCAAAGAAAACAAGTAGATCTCTTCATTTTGCTTCCTGTGATGAAGGCAATTTTGCTGTGATAAGTTTTGAAATCCTCCTTACTGAGACCAAGGAAACGGTTACAGAAGAATTATTTTATTTTTATTTATTATTTTATTTTATTTATTTATTATTTTATGGTTTTATAAGTTATTCTTACTTAAATTAAAGGTCACACCATTAACAAACTGCTGTAAGGAAATTTAGACTGTGCTTGCCTTTTGATTTCTTTTTCTGAAAACAAAAAAACTCCTTACTGTAATGAGAGTGAGAACTAGTCTTCTTGTTCTGCAACTATCAGTCAAGAATCCTTCAGGATTATAAACAAACACTGTAAAAAAGTTGTAACTCACTTGATATTCACACTTATGTACAGACAAAAAACATGTTTGACTTACTAACATAGTTATATAACAATTACCTCTACTTTATTCAGAATATAAACTCATGGTCATCTTTCTGAAAGTATATAATAGGATGTAATAAACAAGGGGCAGGATTTTTCTGCCCGGCTGTCTTTCTCTCACTTTCCAAGTGTCCGTGTGGTCTTTTCAGTGTGGCAAAAGGTGACATCAACTGAACCAAGATTTTGAACAAGACAGTCTAAAATAAATTGTCCTGTGGAACCAAAGTATAGACTAATACCTGGCTGTTCAGAGTGAGATAACCTCATTACAGGATTCATGACATTTTATTTTCTTATCTGTCTCATTGTCCTGGTTTAGGGCAAATTTTGGAAGGAAACTTCTCAAGTGATGTCATCTAAAAAGCAGATTTCAGTGGCCCCTCCCCCAGCCATTTCAGAAGAATAATCTCCTTGTTGGAAAGTAGAAAAAACCTGTTTATTTAACAAGCGAAGTATTCACAAATGTGAGAAAATGAATAATATTAAGCAGTGGAACCTTTCGCTGTTCTGAAGAGATGGCAAATTCAGAAAGTCCTTGTCGTGGATGTCACTCGGCTCATTCAGTCTCTAATCAGTTTCTCCTGCACAGGAAAATGCCTCGTCCCAGGCCCTGGTGAGCCATAGGTGTGAGCTCCCAGTGTTCTTCTGGGTTTTCAGTCCAGAGCAGGTTTAAACAGTCCCAGGGAGAAAGACAAAGTCTTGGGAAAAGTTTCCTTGCCATAGCAAAAAAACAAAGAAAAACTCCCTGCCTCTCTCTCTCGCTGTCCGTGCTGCTGACAAGACAGTCCATGAGAACAAGGAATGCAGGGCAGTAGAGTGGAGCTTCTGCAGACAAACTGCACGTCACCACTTCCCCCTCCCTTTGGTCTGTAGTCTAGTCTTAAAAGCAGAGAACTCAGTATCCAGCATAAGCAGAACAGATGACAGGGGACACAAGCATCATAAGGTCACCCTAGGACACTCATGGATTTGGAACATACCAATACGTTGGCTGTAAGTATCTCTGTTAATGCAGAAAACCTAATGCAAATATGATGTATCACACTAATACCTAAAGTCTGTATCTATCATGTGAAATTAAGATCAGTTTTTTCACTGCCTGAGAACTAGTATATGTCTAAAAGAATCATCTGTTGTGAAAAGTCAGTGCAGTCATTCAATGTAGAAGTGCAGAATCTTCACTCGTGGAATTTAACTCAACATTTTTATCCTGCAAATATGTATGCATTTGACTTGACTCTGCATTTTGAAAGCCTTGAAAATAAACATCTACTTTTCATGTTTTCTGTATTAACTAAAAATAAGAGTCAAAAAAAAGAAAATGGAAACAATAAAAATCACATTTTAAAACGGAAGTGTTTGGAGATTCTCTTGTCAGTCTTCATGTTCTTTACCATAATTAGTGGTTGGATTTCAGTTTACACCAACTGAACTCATAAATCAGTTTCAGTTAGCACAGAGGCAAACAGAAACAGGACAAGGAGACAAAACCAAATATGTAATTCATAGACTAATTAGTGTCGTGTACAGTTAGAAAAACAAAGTCATTCCACAATGAGGAATAGCATGTTTACTACAGTCAGCAACTCTCACAGGATGAACAAGAAAATGAGGAAGACCTAAGATGCACAAAGAATCTCTGTAGAGAACCTGAACAAGCTAAAATCTCTCAGACTTGGTTGGTTTCACTGGTGAAATCAATGTTTTAACATGGAACAGTAGAAAAATAGGGCTGGAAGGGACCTATCAGAGTCATCTAGTCCAACTCTTGGGCCTGCACAGGACACCCTAATAATTACATTACGAGCCTGAGAGCATTGTCCAAATACTTCTTAAACTCTGTCAGGCTTGCTGCTGTGACCACTTCCCTGAGGAGCCAGTTCCAGAGTCCAGCCACCCTCTGGATGAAGAACCTTTTTCTAATCTCCAACCCAAACCTTCTGACTCATGTTCACGCCATTTACTCAAGTTCTGTCACTGGGCATCACAGACATCAGTGTCTGTCCCTCCTCCTCATAAGAAAAGTGTAGACTGTCTCTCCTCAGTCTCCTCCTCACTAGCCTGAACAGACCAAGTGACATCCTCATACAGCTTGCCCTCCAGACCCTTCATCATCCTTGTGGCCCTCCTTTAAGTGCTCTCTAAATACTGAATGTCTTTCTTATATTGTGGCACCCAAACCTGCCCCCAGCACTGGAGATGAGGCTGCCCCAGCTCAGAGCAGAGCAGGACAATCCCCTCCCTTGCCTGGCTGTGATGCTGTCCCTGATGCCGCCCAGGACAGGCTTGGCCCTCCTGGCTGCCAGGGCACTGCTGCCTCGTGTTCAACTTGACACTGACCAGGACCCCCAGGTCACTTTCTTCAGCACTGCTTTGCAGCCTCCTATTCCCCAGTCTGTCCATATATTCAGGTGTCCCATCCCAGATGAAGAACCCAGCACTTTCCTTTATTAAACTTCATACAGCTGGTGACTGCCCATCTCTCTAATTACTCAAGGTCTCTTTGCAGGGCCTCTCTCCCTTCAAGGAAATCAACAGTTACACCCAACTTAGTGCCATGAGCACACTTACTTAGTATCCCTTCAAGTCCTCTGTCCAAGTAGAAAGAACAAGTTTAACATCTTAGAAAAGTATAACAGAAAGTTATTATAACAGTAACTCTGCAAAACATTTAAGATCTAATTAAACTGGGATATAGATGTATGCATGTTACAACTGTTTTGAATTTATATTTACCTTCTTGTCATCATTAAGAAAAAATGATAAAGATTTTAGCACCATTTTTTTTTCTGGTAGACAGAAAACTAAAGTAAATTCCAAAGTAAATAGCCACCCCTGCAAAGGGATGATGGTTTACAACTACAACGCATAATATTTGCTATTTTCAGTTGTGCGATTAAGAGGCAGATTAAGTCTTTTTTAAGTCAAAAGACTTAAAACAATCCATGCGAAGTTCAAGTGTTTTAGATATTTAGGAATGATTTCACAGGTTCTAAAAGCAGAGACTCCAATAACACCTGGCAAAACAGCCTATTTGCTTTTTCAATAACAGCTGTGCAAATGGTGACCCTTCTTCAGTGAGCACAGCCACATGCAACAGATTCTCCTGTTAAGTACTTGCTGAACGGATTTCTTGTCAGAATTAGGCAGATGGGCAGGTCTTGCATCAGTAAGTAAAGGATGCAGCTGTGGGCAACTATTTGTGAAGAGGCCCCAGGAAATTGCACTGATGTTTTCTCTCTACTACAGTCCAGAATAGTCTACCCCCACTGACTTGCAGTAGGGTATTGAAATTTCCACATTAACTAGAATTCAGTAATTTTTAATTCTATTTTATGGCAAGGTAAAGTGAAAGTCTTACAGAAAATTTTAAGAAGTCAATAATTTTTAATAATGGCTCACAGCTGAAATGAAACACTGGGGAAAAGAGACATACAAGCTTATGAACCAGCAATGCTAAGTGTCTACAAAGCATCTATCTCAACCCGTAAGTTTTCTCTTTCAGGTTTCTTTTCTTCTCTCCCACTGTCTTGCTGGGACAGGGGACAAGGGACAGAGAATGGGGAGGAAAGGGACAAGGTGAGTAGCAAACAAGAGGGGGACCAAGGTTTGGTTCTAATAATCTTGCAAATAAACATGAAAAACAGGGTAGGATGAGTAAAGCCAGTAATCACTGTAATGACTTACCTTATCAAAGCTAACAACAAGTGTAAATTTGCAAACAAAAAATAAGACTATTCCTATACCCATCCTAAATCTAGGAAAAACTCTTTTATTTTTAGCACCTGTAAGGGGCTCTGTGGTCATGTAAGTCATTGTCCACTAAAACTGCTACCCAAATAAAACTCTAATGGCTTTGCTGATTGTGACAGCCCAGGCCCCCAGATAGGAAGGCCGGGTGTCACCATGGGATTTTGGGTGTGAAAAGTCCCTTTGGTGGCGAAAGAAGTGAGAGACAGGCACAATCTGGTAACCTGAAAAAGAACCACTTTAATAGGATGCAAAATAACAAACAGTAAGGCGAGCTCAATATGGGATGCACCAAAAAGGTGAGGGCCAGGGGCTTACAGTAATTTATATAAACGACAATAAGTGCGGAGTCTGAGGGCAGGGAACCAACTGGGAGAGAGGATTAGGAATATGCAAATTCTTGTGACAAAAAGTAATCAGTGATAACAAGGGGAACAGAGAACTTTCTAGTCTAATTAACACAGAGACCTCCCACAGGGCCTTGCAGGTGAGATTTCTCTCACCTTGACCAGGGGGATTTTTCCCATGGCCTTAGCTCGAGGCTTTCTTCTACCCCAACAGCTGTTAGCACAGCTGATAAAGAAAGAGTCTCTAAGGCTCCAATTCATGCCTTATCAGTGGGAGCAAAATGCAAAAAGAATAAATAAACAAAGTCCCAGACTTTTTACCATCAAGGTCTTTTAACAAAAACCTTCTGGAGGTGTGTCCTCCCTTGATTATGGAAAACTATCAAGTTTACTCCTCAAGGCTGAGTGAAAGAGATTTGCCCACAGTCACTGGTGTGGATGAACCACGTAGATCTCTATTTAGTAATACTTTTTCTATATTTTAAATTATTAATTTAGTAAACTGTGCACCAAACCAGTAGTTATAACTACCTATACTCTGTAGTAAATAATTCTGATTAAAGACTTTTAGTCTAACCATCAATTCAAATAAATAATATAACCTTCTTCCTAGAAATATATTTGGGGTTTCCTGCTTAATCCTGCAGAATAAAGTCTTATAAAGACTCAGTTACACTGTATAATTATTTAAACATGAACCATTGATGAAGTCTGGGGCTAGAATTGGATCCAGCCACCCCTCTACTCCTCTCAGAGAAGGAGTTTACAAAGCAAGGGTGTCCTTTCGGCATCTTGTCACACAGTAGGAGGGCTTCTCTGATAAACCCTCCAAAGCTTCAATTACCTCTGTAAAAAATACCCAGCAGAGAGACTAATAAAGCATTCCTCAAATTATTCAATTGCTTGAAAATGTTAAGGTCATTGTGCATTTGTGGTACTAACAGGCATGAATTGTAAAAAGTAAAACTCACTCTGTACTGTAAAATCCTGTTTTGGTTACGTGTCTCTATGAAACATGATGAGTACTACAGCTTACAGGTAAGGAAGGATAAAAAGTAAAGGTGCTTACATGACCTCGAAATCAGTTTTTCACCAATTCTTTGTCAGCCAACATATGGTAAACTTGAGAATTATGTATTTTATTCTCTCTTCACTTGGCAACATTGTCACTCCAAACTTGTCTCATGTCCATGAAAGGGTAGTGTTCCTGATGATTTTTAATATTATTCAAGTGAATACCAAAAAGAGTCAAAATATGCAAAAATTAAAATCATGGTGACTCACCAGGTACTATGAAAATCTTCATTTTCTTCCCATGTAATTTATGCCAAAGAATAAGTGCTAAATTTATTATGTCATTTGTGCTAAATGTCCATAAAGAGGAGAAAAAATGTTTCTGTCAAAAATCAATACATTATTCTTTGGTAACATTATTTTTTAAGAGTATCAGTGTCTTTTAATTTGCAAGCTTTAGATATGTTTGCAGTATAATGCTACTTACAAGGCAGAAAAAAATGTAAAAGATAAAGAAAGAACTGAAGCTCCATTTTGATAGTCATTCCTCCCTATTAAATATTTACCTCATAAATTTAATTCAAAATACAATTGGCTTGATTTGTACCATTCAGAATTAATTAAATTTCATTCATGATTTATAACAATATAATTATTCATTATTCTAACAGACTTTATCTGGTTGAAGTGAACAGTGTGTATTTTATTTATAAATTTGAGTTCTGTTTGTCTAATCTAACGATTATACTTTGAATAACTGAAAAAATATTCTGTCATTGGTATCAACAGCTCAGATCATATTGGAAGAGATATTGTAGCATTATATTTCCACACAGGCAGAGGATCTATTGAGAACTACTCAATTCCCCAACAAAAGTAATTCTTTATGAAACTGAAGTCATCTTAGATATTTCCATTGCTACAGAGGCAGTAAATGGACAAGATTTAGAAAACTAAAAAAAGAATGACTTGGCCAAAAATTGAATGAAAGTATTTTTTATTATGTGACCAAGCATTCACAAAGTTAAAATGACATTTTTGGACTTTAAAACAATATGAAGATATATTCTTTTGAGGAGGGAGTTTTCTTTAAAGCAGGTAGAAGGAGTCTAAAGACAAATAATCCTTGGGAGTACTCTTGTATGACTTCACTGGATATGAAAAAAATGCTAAGATTAAAAACTGCATTCTGGGAACTTTTCACTAATGACCATTTGTTCCATTGACTCAAAATGCCTCGCAGAATTGAAGGACTTTTTATTTCTATCTTCAGACAAGAAGGATCTAACCTATGTATCTAGCTTGAACCAATTTTGAATAATATTTAAATACTACTTTAGTTCCCTGAATCAATGAAGGTGGTGTTCCTGGGAATGATTTTTGAAAGAGCTGTTGTGTTGTTTGGTTTTTTTTTCAGGGTATGGATTGCATACAAATTAAATGTACTGAAGCACTTTGTTGTGAGTACAACAGCAATTTTTACTCTACTTCTAATGTTGTAAGAAGCAAGGGCTGAATTTATCACATTGCTTACAATAAAAACTAAGTTAGTATTAGCTAGGATCTTGCAATGAGCAGAAAATGTTCAAAGATGACCACTGTATTACAAATGGATCTGTACTTTCCCTTTATTAAAGTGTAGTAAAAAACAACATAGTTTTACCTTGGTTTTGTTTTAGTTTCTGTGGAAAAATGGAGAGCTGGCATGAATATAACAGCTCAAATATCTTGTAGAAAAAACTGAATTGTGTGGATGAAAGCTGCTAATAATGTTTTTATTAACATACCTATAACCAAAAATTTGGGGAAAATAATGTCTTTGTCAAAGACTGAACATCTCCAATCATAGTTTCTGTCAGCATGGACTGCAAAAAAGGCCTAGGATGAATCCTGCACCAGGAACAGGGGAAGATAGTGTTGCTATTTTTAACATTTCAAAGTAAAAGAAGTTTTCTTTCTTTTAAAACTGTTGTGACTGTCCCATTGTATCTCCTCTGTATATGATAATAAATGTTGGCTGCAACAGTCCCAATCTTTCTTTTCATCTTCTTTTTATGTAAATAAATTCAAACAACAAACCAGGATTTCATATGTTGCACTGGAACTATATTCATTCAAGCATAACAAAACCCTTTGTTTGTCTTTGGCCATAATCATTGCTTGCCAAAGCAATATTCTAGCCTCCAGTACGACTTTTCAAATATGAAGTTCACCTTCAATATGTTTGCATACTGAAGGTGAACTCCAGTGTTAATAAAAGGACAAGAATTACTACACCATCTCATCTATCATCCTGTATCTCCTCCTGCTATTATGGAGACCTAACACTCAGGGGCAGTGGAAGCAGGTCTATGTTCAAGGTGGCAGTGAGTCCCTTCCTGGCCTACCTCACCTGCTTAGGTGTCCTTGTAAAATAGTTATAAGGCTCTGGTACTTGAGGGCCAGGCACATGTAAATCTTGAAAAAGGTCCATCCAGTTATGTAATTTCTGAAGCTCCTCTGTAGTACTGCATCAATAGCTTCGTTTTAGACAATAATTTCCAGTTTCACAGAAATTAAGAACTGACATGTAAAACTTTTGTCTGAAGTATTTCTCCCTGCATTTTCTGCAATGTGTCTGCTTTGTACTTGCCTAATCAAAGATTCATGCCATCTAAAGAGTATCAGCCATGGGTGATGAGAGGACTGTAACTCAGACCTTTATCTGTTTGGTATCTCTTTTTCAGACACCTCAAAGGAGTGCACTACTTTTCTTTCTAGTCAAGTAGTTCTGATCATGTTCAGCAAGGTCCCTAAAAGGATGTGCTGGAATCACTGTCTATTTATAAAACTACTACTGAAATATCTTGTAACCACATGAACACAGACCACATAGCAATATTCCATTGCAAACTCTCATACTAATAATAAACATCATAGTAATTTTACAGAACTGCTGATACAACTGCATGAAAGCTCCATCTTTAGCAAATGATTGTTGTCCTACCATATAACAAAAATTAAAAATATAATTAAAATCTTTAATCAAATCAAACTAGTTAGATTAGGCTAGACTAGATTAGGGAAAGATAACCACACAACAATATATTTTCGCTGGAGCAACTGTAAAGCTCATCTCTAAAAACTGCAACAATGAATATCTAAAAAAAGGTCTATCTTCCAGCAGACAGTGATAATAACCAATGATGTGTGGATTGGTATAGTTTGTTTAGGGAACATTTATTTATTTATTTAATAGAACATTCCTTTTTCTGTGCTCCCAGCACATTCATTGTTTAAGCAGGTCAGCAAGACTGCAATCTCAAAATTGTAGCAGGAATGAACTAAGTCTGTGCGCATATTGTAAATAAAAAATTCTGGAATGATTTATAGCACCACAATTGCCAATGAAATTTAATTATCACTTCATCTGTCTTCATTAAATAAAATAATCTTTAATAAAATATAATGTGAAGCACTCTTTTTTGTTTAGTTATTATTGGCTGTTTATTACCTGTCACAATCTTACAATTCCTTTTTCTGGTCGTGAATTTCATTTAACTAGGGACAGTTAGATGAGCATGATAGTCAACAGTTCATCTTCCTCTCGAAGAGACTCAGTCTTGCCCTTGTGGAAATTGGTGGAGGTAGAAAACTGGGGAGACAGTTCCTTCTTGGACTTCAGGTTGCAGTATTTTGCACAGCAGGGAGAAATACTTGTAGATGTTTGCAACTAAGTCCAATATAATGCTTGAGCAATGCCAAGTTCAGTACCATTTTTGACAGAGAACACTTGGAGATGTGAGCTGTGAGGGGAGCCATTTCCTAGTCATTGGAATGAGCACGGTAGGCATACATGTGCACAGGTGCTCTACACATAATCTAGCAACATGGAGTGTTTGTGAGTCTAGGACAATGGTCGTGGTGCCTTCTTGAGGTGTTGCCTCAAGCCTACCGGGCTCAGGCTCAGCACCATGGCGGCTTAAGGTACGGCCAGCAGGCTGTGCCAGCTGAGCCTATCCCTGTGGGTTCTTACCCAGGACAACGCTGGGAGACACTGATGGAATGCTGCAATGATGGTGAAGGATAGAAGGAAGGACTCTGTGGAGTTGTCACAAGGCTTTTACTGCAGCATCTGGTACACCTCACCACCTCCTGGGACCTGCTCGAGCAGAGCATCCAGGCTGCCTTCCAGCAGCTTTTATGTGGGGGTGGTACAAGGGGAGGAGGCAACAGGCCAACAAATCAGGAATCGCTTGGGTGTGGTGACAAAGGTGAAGGACACATTTAGGGGCCAAACACGGGGGACAGGGAGGCACTTCCTCTGGATCTGGCCTATCGCTCGATGCCCGTGATAGAACTTTCTAGCTCTAGGGAAGGGCCCCGAAATGAAAGGTAGACTCCTGAGGAGAGGGAGCAGGGGATTCACAACTAACTGCAAGAAGGGGAAATTCCAAGGAGGAACCATAAGGGCAATAGAACGGGGAGAACGGGGGTACATGGAACAAAGCATTGTACATTAAAACTTAGATAAAACATACATAACACGACTTGAACAAAACTGCACTACAACAGACAATTCCTCTGGCTTTTCCAGTCAATTTGCTTTAAAGTCTCAAGGAAGTGAGCTTAAGCTTTGTCTACACCTTATACAGAAGTTGCCTAGTGATACAAATTTGGAACATTTTGGACCAAGGGAAAAACTTTCATGCCAAATGTGAAGCTTGAGCAAAGATCTGGCGATGGAGCCCTCCCTGCATCCATTCAGTGGATCCAGCAACCCCAGACAACTTCGAGTGTAAGCACATTCTACTTGTATCTCAAGGAACTGAAGAAAGAGTTCACTGAAACTATGCTTTCCCTCTAGAATGGTGTGATGCATATATCTTCCAAGTAAATAAAAGTCAGATTGGTCCCTCCCACCTTCTCTCCAGGTCTTTTTGCAAAACATGAGAAGAATATTTTTGTATACTCAAATTTTGTTTATTCCAGTTTTTTACTCTGCTGTCAGGTTGAGCCTTTCCATATTGTGAAGGAAGAGTAACAGAACTTCTAGATTTTTGATATGACCTGGCATAAGTCTCCTTTCCAATGTTCCATGTGGTAATTTTCAAAATGTAGTAACTAGTGACATACTACTAGAACTAGAATGGATTTGTTATGGATTTGTTAGGGAGGAAATGTGGCTGGAAGGCTTTTTATCTCCCTACATACTATGCCATATTCAGCTGGCACAGAACATGTTTATGTTTCACATGTTTATGTTTCACATGTTTATGTTTCACAAGAGATGACCAGCTGAGCATTTATCAGCATGCATGTCAGACTGCAACTGGTTTTGGTGACAGAATGGAAGAATTCAGAATGCAATAAAAACAGATCTATATGCACCTACTACATAATATTTCTTTTATTAAAGGAAATCTAATTAAAATTTCATCTCCAGCAAAATTTCATCCCTTGCTTATACCTAGAAACCATTAATAGAACTTATTCTCATATACACACACAGAGAGACCAGTTCTAAACAATCTGCAAGTTAACTAAGCAAAATTCAGGTGATAATAAAATGAATCAACCTTATGTGAAATAGATAAAAAAGAACATCACTCAAAAAGTGAACACCAATTGACAGTTATTTGCAGAGGATTGTTGGTGACAAACAGTTTGTGAATAATTAAACTTATATTCATTAAAATATTTTCTAAATTTTCATGAACCTTTTTTTGCCCAATGCAATAACATTACGTATGGAATTAATTTTTTAATATTTTATTTTTGCAGTGTAAAGAACCTGCTGAGTCAGTATCATCCTGACATCAGATAAACACTGAGGAGTTGAAAGAATAGATGAATACAATGGTAGAGTAGCACTGGCCTATCACCTGATGAGAAAGATATATAGTAACAGACAAAACAAACAAATTTCCTATTTTAAATTTTTGTTAGTAATTTTCTTTTACTTCACTAGATGTTTCTTACTGAGAAATTCATCTTCCTGTAAGGCTGTTGAAAAAAATATTTTTTTACGAAAATTAAAAATGAGGAAGAGTTTTTTAAAAATTGATTTCTGGTTGTGCATTTGTTGAATGAATGGCCAGTATAAGATGTAGATGGATTAGTGTTGGATGCCTATGGTTGTCTAGAGTGGAAGCTACCAGAACTGCTTCTAAACAAGAAACTGTTCAAAGGGTGGTAGCAAAATATGAGTACTCTTGCAGCTGAAGAGCTACAGAAAAGCGGAAGAAAGAAAACTATAAAGCTCTAGTGGTTCCAGGGTGAACTCTCAACTTCATTATTGTTGATGTTGTCATGTTGAAATTCCTTTTCATTTAGTTTCATTATGGGGTGGTTCTTTTTTCCCTGACAGACTTCTGATGAGAGATCCTGTAGTATTAATATGCTCACCGTGATGGAGTCATTTTGCCCTGTTTGCTAAATTAAGGGATGGAGGTTGAAGAAAAAGAAATCTGAACTATAAACTGTTTCAGAAAATTTTAATTCTTCCCTCACTGTAAAAGGATTGTGTCCCTGTCGTCCATGGGAATATGATTTTGCCCACTTATTTTCAAGTGTGTTTTAGGAGTCAGAATTAGATAGTAAAACAAAATTGTTTTAGGAAACAAGGAGTTTCAGAGAATTGGACATACCTTATTTTTTTACAGACAAGGAAGAGTCTAAAACAACCAGCTAATGTATGCAAAAATCTCATATTTAGCACCTGTAGTGCTCTGATTTTAAAGCCCAGTTAATGAGAACGTGAGTGAATATTTTGATTTACAATTATACTGCATTGACCAGGAAATTACAGGTAAGAATTCACATCACATTCTTCTGTGTGGGTAACTTTTGGTGAAATAGTATATTTAGCCAAAGACTGAGTCCCTGTAAACTTGGTGAACCCCAGAACAGTTCTAGCATACATTTTTCAATCCTGTCATACAATTTTCAAGCCTTTGACATTTCTCTTTCTGTATGAAAATTCAGTGTTAAGGGTTTGGCTCTTTTCAGGTGATATTTGTTCATATTAATGAGTGAATAATCTACCCTCCAACAGAAAAACTTTGTAGATTAGAAAACTAATGAATACTAACTTTTTAAAAAATAAATAAATAAGTGATTCAGTTATTTTTAGAATAATCAACATACTTGATATTTTTCCTGACTATTTAGCAGGAATAAAACAATATGTAAGATGCTGGGGTATGTTTTTGATTCAGTTGTGATATGAGATTAGGACTTGCAAACCTTATTTTTTTGTTTTTATCTTTAGGATAATGATGTTAGAAGAGGTGAAGGACTAAATTTGAACCAACATACTTGAAATGCTCATCATTTTGATGGATGAATTTTACATATGTTCTGGATGAAAAAGTAGCTACCCAAACAGAAATGCTGTTAATCTGGCCCATTAATAAATAGTGGGAAAACTGCTTATACAATACAGAATTTTGCCTGAGAAAATCAGAAATGAAAATAAGACATTGATTCGACTTGATTCAAATTATTAAATACTTAAAATTAAAAAAGGCTTTGTATGCACAGGTAAACAGCAGAACCAGAAGATGGAACATAAAGCTGGCTGCTGTTCATCGAATGAGGACAACTGTGGTAAACAAAACCAGTTGAAACTGCATTTCAGCGTAGAAAGAAAGCTCTGAATATTCTGTTGGTAAAGAACACAGAGATTTTCTGTAACAGCACTTCACATTTGAAGCCTGAGGCAAGATACTTCATAACAGAATTTAATGAAACTCTGCCACAAAGTCTCTCAGACTCAGATTGACTCAGAGAACAAGATTTCTTCTCTTCTCACTAGCCAGCTCACTGCACAGGAGAGCTACCTGGCTACAGGGTAGCCCCTTGCCCCTTGCACCCTTCATCTGTGTGAATCAGAAGAAAAAGAATCTAAAGCATGAAAGAATATCTGTGTCTGGATTCTCTTGGTTGTACAATTGTACATGGTCTCAAAGGCTGGACATGTAAGAAAACCAGACAAGAGTCAGCGTGGCCCCTGTGGAAGACCCCTGTGGAGAAGGATTTTAGAAAAAAATGAAATCTCTCAAAACTGTTCCATATATAAAGCTAATAAAACTGCTAAACTGATAAACAAAAGTAAATAAATTAAAGAATAAATTTGTCCAGATGTTCCTTATGTGAAAAAATATTTTGTACACGCAGACCAGGTTTCAAAAGATATATTGCAAGAGATCATGGAAATACAGATAACACATGTATCACCAGAGAATATTGTACTCTGTGAGCTCAACCATACAACTTGCACTGCTGTGCAGTTCACACGCTCCCAGTTTATCCATCTGCCAGACCGCTCTCACACTGAAGACAGACACTCTGAACAAACAGTGGCCAAGTTGCTCAAACACCTTTGAGGAGACACCCAAGGAACTGGTATCGCTCATTTTGGCACTATGCATGGGGCAGGAAGGAAGTGGAGTATGTTTTGTCTCTTTACAAGTCAGTGTTTTGTAGGATGTATAACTGCTCACTGAGACAGACTCCATGGGGAAAATCTCTCTTCTGGTATGACACACCAGAGGGCTTCAACTGCATGGTCTGCTAGAATAGGAAAACACAACACAAGATAACCACAACATAAAAATGTTTATAAAGTCATTATAGAGCAATGTTGTGTTACAAATGGAGATGAATGTTTAGACAAGTCCTGCCTTTGACTCAGATTTCTGGCAGTAACTTTTTGGGGCGTTCTGCCCCCCCGATTGCTCTCATTCACCAGTTCTTAAGAATGGCCAATTAGGTCTATTACAAAATGAATTATTTATGGAATAGTCACGAAATTAACAGACAAAAGACTTTAAACAGATTACTTATTACACAGGATAACACAAAAAGAACTACTAGTAATCAAAATACAGTGCACAATACAGCTACCTGTATTACAGCTAGGGAAGAAATTTTATAGATTGAGTCAATGTGACTTCCACAGAACTTATGATGGAATACACATAAAGTCCTTTCCCTCAATTTCTGGAAAAGTACCCACGAAGATGCATCCAAATTTCAGGGAGAAGTCCTACAAGTTTCCAGGGTGTGTACAGTAGACTTATGCCTCCATGAAAGTGTGTGTAGCTTTTATAGTTTGTAAAGTGAAGTGTCTCTCTATCATAAATTCCAACAGCTTATCTACCTACATCTTGTTCTCAAGGCAAGATATTTATCGTCAACTGAGAGTTCCACCTCTGGCACCAGAGAGAGAGAGAGAAGACTCACTAGCCAGAGAAACTCCCTGCTCAACAGATGTCTGGCCTGGGTTATCTCACCAATTCATGTGAGAGGAAAGATGCCCAGAGCTATCGTCCCAGCTGATGGACAGAAGAGGTAAGCTCTTCAGTGGTGGGGGGATGTTCTGGTACAGGTTGTCCCAAAAGTCTTTTTATGCCCTAAAGCTCTGAGGACAGAGAAGTTCCTTTAGTGGGTCATTGAGCTTAAGTGCCCAGGTGTTGGCAGTGGGGGGATTGCAGGGGTGGCCTCTGTGACAAGAGGCTAGAAATGCCCTGTGCCAGAGATGGCTGATCCAGCTGCTCCAATAGACTTAACACAGGGCACAGCTGAGCCCCACAGCCACAGTGGTGGTGCCTCTGAAGAAACTTGTTTAAGAAAAATACACTGTGCAGCAGACTGTGAGAGAGAATGGTGAAAAATATGTGTGAGAAACAGCTCTGTGAGCACCAAGGTAAGACAAGGAGGAGAGAACAAGGTACTCCAGGTGCTGGAATAGCATTTCCTTTGTGGTCCATGGTGGAGCAAGTATTTCCCTGCAGCCCATGGAGGAGGATACCAGAGCACATATCCACACTGCAGCCTGTGGAGGACCCTGTGCCACTGCAAGTGGACATGCCATGATGGAAGCTGCACCACATGGAGCGCTCCTGCTGGAGCAGGCTTCTGGCAGGGCTTGCAGCCCATGAAGAGAAGCCTGGAGAATGCAGGAGAAGATGTTCTGGCAGAGCCTGTGGCCCAGGTTGCTCCTTATGGACTGTATAGTGTGGACAGAATATATGCAGGAGCACATGTTGACGAATAATAAGATGTGGGAAGGGCCCATGTTGAAGCAGTTTGTGAAAGACTTTATCCTAAGAGATGGATCCCACACTGGAGGAGAGAATTGTGAGGAGAAAGGAGCAGCAGAGACAGTGTTATGGACTGAACATAGTCCCATTAAGTTCCATTCTTCATGATACATAGGGAAGAAGGCAGAAAAGTAAGGAGCTGAGCCTAGGAAAAAGAGGAGAGAGAGATAATTTTTAATTTTTTTTCATTTCAAATCTACTTTTAAGTGATAATAAATTAAATAATTTTTCCCCGAATTGAATGTCTTCTGCCTGTGACTGTAATTGATCAGTGGTCTCCCTGTCTTTAACTCACAGCCTATTTCCATTGTATTTTCTCCTCCTGTCCTGTTGAGGAGGAGTAAAAGACCAGCTGCATTGAGGTCTGGAAACCAGCCACGGTCGACATACCACAGGTATGGGGCAGGGATGTGCATGTGTATGCATGCGTGTGTGTGCATGTGCCTACTTGGTGATGCAAGTTCAGCCTCACTTCCGCTTGGATTTGAGTGCTTGGAGCTGCAGCAGCTTTGTCTCTGACTGCAAGATTTCTCCTTTCCATAACATAATCCCTCAGTGGAACAATTAATGCATGCCTGCTGTCCTAGGGTGACTTTATGATGCTTGTATCCTCAATTGTCTGTTCTGTTTATGCTGGATATTAAGTTCTGCACCTGTAAGACTGTTTCTGAGAGTGAAGGAGGAAAAAAATAGGAGTTTGTTTTCAGAAACTGAACTCCTCCTCTGCATCCTTCACACAGACTGTGTTGTCTGCAGCACGGACAGTGGGAGAAAGCTCTCCTTTGCTTTCAGTTAGTTTTTTTCTAGCTGAGGCAGAGAAGTTCCTGGAACCGTGTTTTTTCATTTTCTTGGAACTGTTCAAATCTGCTCTGGACTGAAAAACACCAGGAGCTCACACCTGTGGCCCACCAAGGCCTGGGATGCTGCATTCCAGCACCGGAGGGACTGATAAGAGACTGAGCGAGCTGAGCTACAACCCATGCCATCTCTTCAGAAGAGAGAGGTTTTATTGTTTTATATATATATATATATATATATATATATATAAATCCTTGGGAATACTTTCCTTGTTAAATAAACAGGGTTTTTCCACTTTTCTCCAAAGAATCTTATCCTGAACGAGCTGGGGTAGGGGCCACTTGAATTTGCTTTCTAGAGGGACCCCATTCGGAGAATCCCTCCCAAATTTGCTCTAAAACCAGGACACCTACATTGGGATTAACAGTTATACGAAGTAATGAAACCAGAAGTGGTTTTTATTTTTGAAGTTAACAGTCAGCTGTAGCCTTTACTTCCATTGCAATTAAAGAACTACTCTGTTCTTTCCATCAGAGTTTTTTCTTGGAAGTCCTGTTTTATAAATTCACCTGATTATATATTTTGATCCTTCACCCTTAGTCACCCTTGGAATTGCATTCCTGAATGTTTTCCAAGTGATATTTATTGTAAAATTCTTGTAAATGCTGGCAATCACTTTCTAAACTGAAAAGCTCTTTGTTTACCAAGGGAACACAGCTAGTCTGATTTTGGCTAAAAACCACGGGTGAAGTTTGATTCCCAGCCCAATTACAATATACAGCAATCTTTGCAACACTTTTTCAAATTGAAAAAAGAACTATCTTGCTAGATGTTGACAAACAAATCAATTAATTTATGGTTAATGGAACGGCTCAACAGGAGAACTGAACTGCAAAGAATGTGCTATTTGACAACTCCATAACAAGCGTGTGTAACAAGTGAGTAATGTTTTATAACACTGCTGGTGGGGACTGAAGTGGAACAAAGACTCCACAACCAAAGGTTATGAGGTAGGTGAGCTTTACTCAGCTCCCGGATGCGCAGGGGAATGGTTCCACCAAAGACGAGCGCACAGAATACAGCAAGTGCCTTGTTCAAGTACACTGAAACTCACACATAGGTACAAAAGTTTTAATATCCCCCATACATATTTAGAACTGATCCTCACCTGTTCTTGCTTCTTTCTCATGTTAATCGGCTTTTGTCAGTCTGCACTTGTGCACTATCTTCTGGTGGTCCTGGGCAGGGGTGGCTGGATGAAGTAACATCTTCTTTAGGTGTCCCTTGGATGAACCCAGTTTAAGCATAGGCCCTTTTGGTCTCCCTTTTGGTCTTCAGTAGTTCTTGATTCTATCATTTAAGCTACAAATTCAGTTTTTTCTAGTTTTTGAGCACTGGTTTCTGCTTATCAGTCTAAAACAAATAGGCAAGGTCCTGTTTTTGTATGGCAAAGGACTATTTATTTTTAACACACTTGTTTATACAGCAAATTACAATCTGTTTAAATTTAGTTAGACGTTCTTTATATCAGTTACCCCCTTTTCTATATTATAGGCAAATTCTTTTGCCTTCTAGGTGATACTGGGATGCTTTTTATTGTGTTTTCATGTGCTTTAAGCATTGCAATTATTTCATTCATATACTTCATTAACAATCTAAATAAGCATAAAAAATAATAAAGTGAAACTTATACAAACTAGAATTAAAAGCACTATTATAGGATGACACAACTTATTTAAGATTCTAGTGGCAGTAGGGGACTATCTAAAGAGCACATCCTACTAATGGTGAGTTGTGTCATCCTTTACTAATTTTGAAAGTTTTCTTATCTCCTCAGCATCATGGTAGACTATGATTAGTTTTCTTTCTAATCTCCTTTACTTCTCTGAAAATCTTCTTTAGGTCTTCATGTGTTAATAATTGTTCTACTAGAGTAAGGTTCACCCCGATGGCTGCGGGTAATATCTCTTGAACCATAGTAAAATTAATTTTTTGCATATTGGCATGACAAAATTGGTGCTTGATGAAATTGTGGATACAAAGATTAGAATGGTTATTGTTCATAGTCACATTATCTATCACTATGGTGGGGCACACTGCTCTTAGACATACACAGACTTGGCCTACATACATAAGCATAGTTGTCTGGTTAACTGGATGAACCTCAAAATGACAGATACTCTGTTCAGTATCTAAGCAAATGTGTTGTTCATTTATCATGTTGCTTTTACAAATGAATCTTAGTTGTTTCTTTACAAGATTCTATATTTACAGTTTGCCACTTCTCCTCAGTCTTTTGTGCCCAAGTTCTGTTTTCAGAAGGATATAACACAGCTTTGTCATCGTTTCATTTTAAGGCAATAAGGGGTGAATAATGTGTATTGAGGCATTATGTATGGTCAACACGAATGCAGTCACTGTGCCAGTGACAAGCTCATAAGTGAAATTTACTGCAGTCCACCACAATGGAAACTCTCTCTCTCTAACTCAGTAGCATCGTCCCAAACAATCCTTCAGATCTCAGTGGGGAAGGTGCTTTCCCCTCCCTCTTGTATAATTGAGGCTGCTACTGATTGTGTCCATAGTTGTGCTTGTACACAGCTACAGGCTAAAGAAATGTTGTCTTGAACTGAATCTAGTGTGATTATTGTTAATTCATGATCTTGTTCTTCTGTATTTTTCCACCTGGCAATACTTTAGATAATTTCCATTGACTAGTGCCCAGTGCTAGAAAGGAAGGCTCCAGAGGCTTTCCTAATTTAACTAGACACTGTCACAGCTAATCTGTTCATTAGTACTTCTGAATCTATTGCATTTAAAACTCCTAGTCCCATTCTCAGTGCCCCTGTAAGGTCTCTTTTTTTCCTAGTTGTGTGGGGCATAAGTTTCTGTAGCAAATTAGTCTATTCCATGAAGGAAGTCTTAAGGAGTGGAGCATATTCCAACTGGATTTTGGAAGCATTCACCTGCACTGCCATTTCAACACATTTCAGGTACCATTCTGGGCTAATCAATAGTTTTGAATTCCTGAATTTTTAATGGAATATGGCCCTTTTTCAGTAATTGTGGGTTGGAGCCCCTCTTTATGTTGGGTCTATTTTTTATTTATTATGCTTTTATCAAGATCTTTGCTTTCATTTTAACAAATTTGTGTTATTGTACAGAAACTGTGTCACCCCTTGTTCTTTGTCTTCAATGAGATACAGTTATTTAGGCATTTGTTGCTAATTTCTGTTGAACATATGGGCTCATATTTTGTCGCATTGTAGAACACTTAGCTTGACTAGTCTGTTATAACACCAGTAACACCCATACTTACAGACCATACAAGTCATCTCACAACTTACTAATAGCATGCCATTGTAGACACTTGTGGGTATTATATTTTTGTTGCTTCCATATTCTTGTATGTTTTGATTAAAATTAGGATCGTGAAAAGAGTAACTTTTCATGATCCTATTTTTTTTTTAAAGAGTTAAAAAATATGTACTTTCTAGGAAGACTGTGAAGCCTTTTCGATTCTGGTGTGATGTATCCATGATGCTTGCTCCTTGATCCTGACTGCTGTGAATAAATTGAGGAGCACTTGGAATAGTCCTTCTCACTGTGCTTCCAGAGTTTTTTCTGCTAGTGTTGGTGGAGGGTTAAAAAATATAATTTCTGGATTGAGTAATGTGTAGGGGGAGGAAAGTAGAGAACGTACAACTGGAACTTGACGCAGCTAGCTCGGAACAAGCGTCAGCTTCTGTAAACAGCTCCATGCTATTGTAATGACCGAATCAAGTGTGACTGCAACTCAGGGGATAATTGAGAAGCATTGTTTTAACCAAATCAAGTGTAGATCAGGGTAGAAGCGTAGGTATGATTTAAGATAGTAACTAAAGAATAAGATAATCAGTATCTAGGGGTGGAGGTCAGTTAACATGTGTATAATTTAAACTATAAAAATCACGAATCGACTCTGTATCCTTTGGACATCAGATTTAGGTGTATTATCACCCCTGTGTCCCGCGTGCTGGAATAAAGAACCGCATATGATCGCCTTTGTGTGGTTATATGTTTTCCTACACTAACATTTTTGGCGACCCAGATGGGACCTTGTGGGCGCAGCCAGGACCCCGCGACCCGATCACGCTCCAGCCGGCACCGGGTGATTTCTCGGGGAGCCCATCGGAGCCGCGACCCTCGCCGCTCACAACGACCCCTGGTGAGAGGTAAGGTTCTTTATTCTCTGGTCTGGGGGCCTGCCATTAAGACGCAGCGAAAGCTACGCTTGGTTGGGCAAAAAGAATTCCTGGTGGTATTGCCTAGGCAGCCGTCCGTCAGACATCGCGAAAGCGTTGCAGGTTTGGCATCTGTGGTTTTTATGTATCTGTAATATAGAGAAACTAAAATGGTTAAAAGAGGTTTTGGGCAGCAATAATGCCTCTATACCAAGTTCTTCTCCGTTGGGTTGTTTGTTGGCACATTGGAAAGAGGGGAACTTCGGTCAGGAATTACGAAAAGATAAGTTGATTGAATATTGTAATGTTCACTGGCCAAAATACGCTTTGCCTGAAAATCAGAGGTGGCCGAAAAACGGATCTTTTGATGTGAAGGTTATTATGCAACTTAGATCGCTTTGTACACAAGATGGAAGGGTAGAACAATTACCATATATTGACTTATTTCTGTGCTTGCTTGAGAAACCAGTTTTGTAGCTTGACAAAATGAAAGCAATGAAGCTTGAGAATAATAAGTTTCTGGCTTGCGTCCAAAATAAGCATTGTATAGAACATGCAGTTTTAAGTAAAATTTTAGGGGAAAAAAGAGATTAACTAGAATCAGAATTATTGGTATCTCCCATGGCTCCCGGAACCACCACGGCCCCCTCAACACCAAGTTCTACCCCGCTCACCCTGACCCCACCTGATTCTCTTACACCCCCCTCGCTCGCGCCAGCACAATATGTTTCACCCCCACCTTTGTCTGCTGAAGGTAATTATCCTCCTCTGCCTGTGCCAGCCGCTCCTCCGCTTGCCCCTCCTCCACCTGCCCAGGTGCCTGTCCCTCCTCCACCTGCTCAGAGAACCCCCCCTTCTCCACATACACCTGCTCAAAGCTATCCTGCTCCCCCGCCCACACCCGCTGAAAGATTTATCCCCCCTCTAACACCGGCTCAAGGGTACCCTCCGCTCCCACCTACACCTCCTTCACCAGCTCCTGTCCCGTCTGCCCCCCTGTATTCCCCCCTTCCAGATTCACCTGTCCAGGATGTGATTGTGAGGCGGAAGCAAAGGGGGAATGTGAAGAAGACAGATAGAATAGAAAGTAGTGACAGTGAAGCAAATGAACTAGACGCCCCAGTAGCTCACCGAACACGAGGAAAACTGGCCCTGGAGTGGCCTCAGGCAAAAAAGGGTATATTAAAATCAGGCAAACAAAAGAGAACGATTATTGCACCACTAAGGCAAGGGGTGGGAACTAATGGACCCGTCTTTGTAAAGGTACCCTTTTCACCTGCTGATTTAGTTAAATGGAAACAATCAGCCAGAACGTATAGAGAAAACCCAGATAAGGTAGCTCGTGTGGTTAAGATGATAATGAAAACTCAGAACCCTGATTGGGAAGATATTCATGTCATATTAGACACTCTGATAGATGAGACAGAGAGAGATATGGTTCTTCGAGCAGCAAGAGAAAGAGCTAGAGAAGACATACGAAATAGTTTGGTGACAGGGACACTAGATTATAATTTTCCCACTGCAGACCCAGAGTGAGATGCTAATGACCCCTCTGGAGTGGATATGTTAAGGCTAAAAAAATATCAAGAGTAGATTTCAGTTGGTGTTCAACAGGCAATACCTAAGAGTATGAACTGGTCTAAGTTGTATGAAATTCGACAGGAAAAGAAAGAATCTCCCACTGCTTTTCTAGAAAGACTTAAAGAAGCAGCTAGAAGATATACTGATCTTCAAGTAGACAGTGAGCAAGGAAGAACTCAGCTTGCCTTTATTTTTCTGGGTCAGGCACAGGAAGATATTAGGAAAAAGCTACAGAAACTAGAAGGTGAAAAGTTAAGAAACTTAGATAAACTCCTAGAGGTTGCCTGGAAAGTTTATAATAACAGGAACAGAGAAATTGTCAAGAAACAGGGGCAAAGCCTTTTGGCAGTTTTACAGAGACAGGGGCGGGAACGTGGTAGAGGTAGTCGTGGCGTTAATAGAAGTGGCTTTGGCAGAAGTTCTGGTCATAGTAGATTAGGTCTGAATCAGTGTGCATATTGTCAGATGGAGGGACACTGGAAAAGAGAGTGTCCAAACCGGTTTAGCCAGAATGGTCAGCCTCAGTTAGACAGTATGTTTAATCAAAGTAGTGAGCATCGGCTGGATGGTGTAGCCAGGGTCATGGTTTTACATGAGAGAGAGCCAGGATCAAGGGAGCCCATGGTGACTTTGCATTTAGAAAGAAAAGACGTAGATTTTCTCATTGACACGGGGGCCACACATTCTGTACTAAATTATCTTGAGGGGCAAATCGGGAACAAGTCAGCAGCAGTCATTGGAGCCACAGGGAAGGAGGAGGTACGGCCATTCTTGCAACCCCTAGAATTGAGCTTTGAAGATAAGATCTTGACCCATGAATTCTTATACATGCCAGACTGCCCAACTCCGCTCTTAGGGCGCGATCTACTGGCAGCACTGGAGGCAGTAATTACTTTTGAGAATGGTGAACTCGTAATGAAAATTCCGGAGTCTAAGACAGGAAAGATTTTGATGATAAAAGAAAAACCAATTTCTAATATTCCTAAAGAAGTAGAAGATGCAGTAATTCCCTCTGTCTGAGAAACAGATGTACCTGGAAAATCTAAATTGGCACAACCGGTACATGTAGAGTTAAAAGAAAGAGCAAAGGCTGTACGAATCAAACAATACCCTATAAAACCAGAAGCACGACAGGGAATAGCAAAGACCATTGATAAATTTTTAAAATATCGAATTCTAGAAGAATGTAAATCAGAATACAACACCCCAATTTTCCCAGTGAAGAAACCCAATAGTGAGTATAGACTTGTACAAGATTTAAGAAGTATAAATAAAATAACAAAAGACATTCATCCAGTGGTTGCCAATCCCTATACATTGTTAGCATCCGTAAAAGAGATATATAAATGGTTTACTGTAATTGACTTAAAAGATGCTTTCTTCTATATACCCCTTGACCAAGAAAGTAAGAAACTATTTGCCTTTGAGTGGGAACATCCAGAAAGTAGAAAAAAAACTCAGCTCACCTGGACTTGATTACCGATAGAGTACAAGGAGTCCCCCACTCTCTTTGGAAGTCAACTGGCAAAAGAACTGGAAATCTGGACCAGAGAAGGGCAAGTACCAAGAGACCAATATTTATTACTCCAGTATGTAGATGACATTTTGATTGCAACAGAGGAAGAAATGACCTGCATAAAGGTAACCATTGAAATCTTAAATTCATTAAGAATGAGAGGGTATAAAGTATCCAGAGAAAAAGCATAAATTGCCCAACAGACTGTGATTTACCTAAGATGTGAAATCTCACAAGGGCAGAGAAAACTGGGTACTAATCGTATTCAAGCTATCTGTGCTATTCCAGAGCCCCAGAATCTACACGAGCTGCGGATCTTCCTCGGAATGACAAGGTAGTGTCGCCTGTAGATCATGGACTATAGACTGATTGCAAAACCCTTGTACGAGGCTCAGAAGATGCAGCCGTTCACCTGGGGCAAACCACAGAAAGAGGCCTTCCAGAAATTAAAGGAAGCACTGACAACTGCTCCTGCTTTGGGGTTACCTGATCTGTCTAAAGACTTTCAGCTGTACGTGCATGAAAGGCAGCGACTGGCACTAGGAGTCCTGACCCAACGACTGGGAAGCTAGAAAAGGCCGGTGGGTTACTTTTCCAAACAACTCGACAACGTAAGTGCCGGATGGCCTTCATGTCTGCGGGCAGTGGCAGCTACCGTGCTGCTGATACAGGAAGCCAGGAAGCTCACAATGGGAAGACACATAGATGTCTATGTGCCACACATGGTAACTACAGTCCTAGAACAAAAGAAAGGCCATTAGCTCTCTCCAAGCCGCATGATGAAGTTTCAAGTAACCCTGACTGAGCAAGATGATGTTGCACTAAAAACAACTAACCTCTTGAATCCAGCTCTATTTCTAGGTGCCACAGCTGAGGAAGGTCCATTAGAGCATAACTGTCTAGAAGTCATCGAGCACACTTATTCAGCAAGAACAGATCTGAAAGATGTCCCCCTGGAGCAACCAGAGTGGGAACTCTTTACAGATGGAAGCAGCTTCATAGAGAACAGAGCCAGATACGCGGGATATGCGGTAACTACAATTGATATAGTAATAGAGGCAAAATCACTACCACCTAACACGTCTGCACAAAGGGCAGAACTAATCGCATTAACCAGAGCACTCGAGCTGAGTGAAGAAAAGACAGTGAATATCTAGACTGACTCCAAATATGCCTTCATAGTAGTGCATGTACACAGAGCTTTATGGAAAGAAAGAGGACTGCTGTCCTCCCAAGGGACAAATATTAAACATCAAGATGCAGTCCTACAATTGATAGATGCAGTACAAAAACCTGAACAAGTAGCAATCATGCACTGCAAGGCACATCAATCAGGCAACTCCAAAATTTGTGAAGGAAATCGAAAAGCAGATTAGGCAGCCCGTCAGGTAGCGCAAGAGGTGCAGAAAACAATGGCGTTGATACCATCAAGACTTAATATCTCTCAATTTAATTTGCCTCCGAAGCCAAACTATACAATCGAAGATGACAGACTAGCACAACTGCTGAAGGCACAGAAGAACGCAGAAGGGTGGTATGTAACCGCACAAGGGCAAATAGTGGTACCTCCTTTGGTAATGAGAGAAATTTTACAGGTAAAACATAATGAGTGTCACTGGGGTGCAGAGGCGTTAGTAAAGTGGTTAAGACAATACCTAATCTCAGTACAGATGCAAACAATGGCCAAGTCAGTAATGTCTAAATGTGAAATCTGTCTGGAAAACAATCCCGTAGCTAGACCACAGGCACAGTTAGGCAGAATTCAGATAAGAATAGAACCAGGAGACTATTGGCAAGTAGATTTTGCAGAACTGCCAAAAACTCAGAGATACAAATACCTGTTAGTAGGAGTTGACATGTTTTCTGGATGGCCAGAAGCCCTTCCCTGTCGCACAAACCAAGCAAAGGAAACAGTTAAGTAGTTATTACAGGAAATCATTCCCAAGTTTGGGGTGGCCCTAAGGATATCATCAGACAGAGGCCCACACTTCATAGCCACGGTGGTACAAGAGGTAAGCAAGTTATTGAGATTATCTTAAGACCTCCACACACCATAGAGACCCCAGTCAAGTGAGCAAGTAGAAAGAATGAACCAGACACTGAAGAAGCAGATCAGTAAAATATGCCAGGAAACCAAACTGCAGTGGCCACAGGCTTTGCCGATTGCATTGCTGAGAGTTCGGATAAAGCCTAAGAGTGGGATGTCAGTTAGTCCTTATGAAATATTGTATGGGAAACCATATGAATCTCCTAACCCCAATCCAAATGTTCATGTCACAGGGAAACAAGATGTGTATAATTATGTTCTGTCCCTCGAGAAAACTCTAGCTCGGCTTCGAAGTGTTCTCGTGTAGAACAGACCACTGGCCCTGGAGAATCCAGTCCACAATATCGAACCAGGAGATGAGGTATACATCAAAACCTAGAATGAAGAACCACTAAAAGAGAAGTAGACTAGTCCCCATCAGGTACTGCTAACCACCTTTACAGCAGTCAAAGTGGCTGGAGTGGAACCCTAGATACACTACACACGTGTGAAGAAAGTCCCTCGTGGAGTCCAGTCGTGGGCTGTAGAAACTTTAAGCCAACAAAGCTGAGGCTGAAACGTCTAACTGTTCAAATGGTATTAGTAACTGTGCTCATGCTCTTCCTGTGAGTAATGTTAATTTCATAGATACTAATGTCACCAGTAGAGATTGCTGTTACTTTGAGATATAAGATACAGAAGGGTCAACTAACAACTCTTCATTCTAGAATGAAGAGAGAGATACAGGCAAAAACACAAGTAATAGAAATTTCTAATGAAATTCGAGCTGAGAATGTAATGATTGGATTAGTCAGAGACTTTGCCAAAATGCATAATACCAGCAGAATAATGGCCTGTCTGCCAATACCAAAGGCAGCAGAGGACCCAGTAAGCTGGAGAATAATAACGTCAAAATTACCTGAAATAAGAGAGAACAAAACAATTAACTGTAAACAAGTACCAAAGTCAAGGGTAGTAGTCAGAGAATACTAGAAGATAACAGAAGATTCCTATATGCAACCCATGAAAAAGTCAGAGTGCATTCTTAGTAATGGCAAATTAAGACAAATCATAGAGTAGTGAGTTAAAGACCAAGACCTTGCAAAATGGCAATGTTAGTTTCTACACTATCAAAAGATCAGGGACAACGCTACAGAAAGTGTTGTAGTGTAGAAATGTGAAGAGAAAGATTAGAAAAGACTAGAACCTTGGGACAGTGCATGGTCTGTGAGCATCCTCCAGAAATTCCAATATATAGAAAGCACACCCTGGTGCATTAAATAGAAAAGCTCTGAAAATGAGACAGATCCCACAGTGACGAATACTGATACTAGCAGTCAGAAAGAAGCAAATAAAGTAAGTTGGTGGGTATGTAAGAAAATTTATGATTGCACCTCTGATAATCTGGAAATGAAACAGTAGTCACCATTAGCAATAGCCTTACGAATTAGTTGTGCCTGCAAGAAAATTAAACACAAACAAAGCAAAATAGATTCTAAGATTATAGTAAGATGTAGCAGGAGTACAATTCGAAGTCCAGGACCATTTGTATAGGCAATGAGTAATGGCACATGGACAACACACTTGCCTATGGACGGGGAGGTAAGAGAAATCACCCTGGGCCTTCCCACTTTATGTCCAATTTAGAAGAAATCCCCATTTAACAAGAGCAGTGAAGCCTTGCAAATAAAAGCAAAGCGAGACGTCTCAGAAGACAAGAACCCAGATGACACTTGGAAGAAACCCTCTAGTAGAGTAAAAATTAGGTGAGCCCTAAAATCCTTGTTTGGTCCCATTGCAAATTATCGAAATAGAGAAATGCTATATAGACTCACAGGTCAGGTAGACAGATTAGCAAGAATCACACGAGAAAGATTTAGGGAACTCAATGTGCAATTACAAGCCACCACCAAAATGACCCTGCAAAATCGTTTAGCTTTAGATATGTTACTTTTGAAAGAACACAGAGTGTGTAGATATTTAAAAAGACAAATCAACCATTGCTGCATCCACATCCCAAATGTAACTGCAGATGTAGAACATGACATCAGTCAGTTAAAACAAATAGAGCATGAGGCACAAAAAGAACAAAAAGATTTAGCTACTAGCTGGTTGGGTAAAATCTTTAAAGGATTAAGATAGAATGTGAGTTCATAAATAAAGTCTATCCTTGAAAATCTAATAATTTTACTGATTATATTTTTAGTAATTTGGTTAGTTTACAAAATCCTAAAGAGAGAGATACAGAAAAAGGCATCTTGGAACAAGACCATAATGAAGGCATTGGCACGGAACCCAGCACCTTCAATCCGCAACAACATCCCGGACAAAGCCTATAACAACAGAAGATTTGAAGATGAACATCCAGTATGAACTCTGAAGCCTAATGAACTGTATTAAGTGAAAGCATTTACACTTAGTATATTAGAGTAAAAATACTTTCAAAGAGGAGAATGTTGGTGGAGGGTTAAAAAATATAATTTCTGGATTGAGTAATGTGTAGGGGGAGGAAAGTAGAGAACGTACAACTGGAACTTGACGCAGCTAGCTCGGAACAAGCGTCAGCTTCTGTAAACAGCTCCATGCTATTGTAATGACCGAATCAAGTGTGACTGCAACTCAGGGGATAATTGAGAAGCATTGTTTTAACCAAATCAAGTGTAGATCAGGGTAGAAGCGTAGGTATGATTTAAGATAGTAACTAAAGAATAAGATAATCAGTATCTAGGGGTGGAGGTCAGTTAACATGTGTATAATTTAAACTATAAAAATCACGAATTGACTCTGTATCCTTTGGACATCAGATTTAGGTGTATTATCACCCCTGTGTCCCACGCGCTGGAATAAAGAACCACATATGATCGCCTTTGTGTGGTTATATGTTTTCCTACGCTAACACTAGGGACTTTATATATACATAATCTCCAGGTTGTATGTTGTGCACAGACCCATCCAAACCTTTACTTTGAGTCTTAACTACATGTTTTTGAATTTTGCTGAGTTGTTTGCCTAATGCCACCATGTAGAAAGTCATAATTTCATCCTCAGCTTGTGTGGACATCCCTTTTTTTATTCTCTAGGGTCTCTCATAAAAGATTTCAAAAGGGCTCGGTCTTTTTACCCTTGGCTGAGTTTGTATGTACAAGAGTGTTAGAGGAAGAGACTGGCCAGGCCATGTTAGTTTCCTGTCTTAACCTCACAGTCTGCTGTTTGATCAAGTGGTTCATCTTCTCTACTTGCCTACTTGACAGAGGACAATATGGGGTATGAAGTTGCTAATCAATACCCAAATGGCAGCTGATTTGCTGTACTACTTTTGAGACAAAATGTGGTTGTCTGTCAGAGGACACAGCTGCCAGAACTCTAAAGCTCTGTATTATCTCTTGTACTAGTATTCTGCTTCCCTCTCGAGCTTTGGCTGTTCTGATAGGGAGTGCTTCTGGCTAATCTGAAAAGGTATCTGTTAGAACCAGCAGATGGGTGTACCCCTCTTTCCTTGGGAGTTCTGTAAAATCAATCTGCCACTGGTCTCCAGGCTCATTACCTTTCTTAATCTGGCCTAATTTTGGTTTGGGGGTATTTTGGGATTAGTCTGGAGGCAAAGATCACATTGCTGAGTCCCCTGTTTTACAGTGCATATAAGATTCTAGCTGCAATTCTTCCAAGTCTGTGATTGTATAGGGCTTCTGCCCCTCAGTGCTTTTTCTTATGTTCTTCTCTAGGCACCATATTAATAGGAGGGAATGATCAGTTCCCCTTGTGCAGTGAGAGCTCACCCTCTTTCATTATATGACTCACCTAAGTGTTCAATGAGTCTTTGATCTTCTTTGGTATAGTTTGGCTCACCTTCTAGGGAGATTTGCCCATCAGGGATCAAAGCTCCCCCTGTTTCCCTGTTTTTACCTCTCTTTAGGCTGCCTGTTTTGTCTGTCTCTCTGCTATATAATTTCCTTTTTCTAATTCTGAGCTTACTTTATGATGTGCCTTGATATGTACAATTGCTGCCTTCTTAGGGAGTTGGACTGCCTCCAACAGTTTCAGGATCTCTTCTGCATATTTGATGTTTTTGCCCTGTGTATTTAATAATCTTTTTTCCTTCTAGATTGCTCTATGTGCATGTACAACTCCAAAGACATCTTTTGAGTCTGTATAGATATTCACAGTTCTGCCTTGGGCCAGTTCCAGGGCATGGGTTAGAGCAATTATCTCTGCCTTTTATGCAGAAGTGTTGATGGGCAAAGATCCTGACTATTATTTCTTGGCTGGTGGTGATGGGGTATCTAGTGTGTCTTTTACTGCCTAGGACATAACTACTTGCACCAGTGAACCAGTTTTCCATGTTTTCTATAGGGCTATTTTTCAAGTCCGGACGGCCTGAATATGTTGTTTCAATGATTTCCAGACAATCATGATGCACTGGTTCCCTATATTTCCGCTGAGGAAAGAGGCTGGATTGACAATGTTAGTTACTACAATTTCCACATCATCTTGCTCTACTATCATAGCCTGGTATTTCAAAAGTCCTTGTGGGGAAAGCCAATGCCCACTTTTCATTTCTAGTACTGCAGATACTGTATGGGATACTAGCACAGTCATTTTCTGGCCCAGGGTAAATTTTCGTCCCTCCTGGATGTTTAGTATCATGTCTGCCACTGCTCACAAACATCCCGGCCAACCTTTCACAGTTGCATCCAGTTGTTTGGGCAAGCGAGCCACTGCTCGGCGATACAGGCCCAGATCTGTGCTAATATTCCTAGGGCAATCTCTTGCTTCTCATGAGAAAAGAGAAAAAAGGGTCTACTCACGTCTGGGAGCCCCAAGGCTGGAACTGACATCAGAGCCCTTTCCAGTGGCTCAAAGTCTTGCAGAGTTCCTTTACTCTGTTGAAGGTGTTTTGTTCAGTGCCTGTCAGCACATAACCAGCAGTCCACAGTTGTAGATCCATAGCCAACACTACTCAGTCATCCTCAAAAAACTTTGTAACTCTTTCATTGTTTGTGGCTCAGGGGTTTGGCATATTGATTCTTTTCAGGCTTGTCCCAAAGTTCTTTGTCTAGCACTGATCTCATATCCCAGATAAATTACCTCTTGCCGCTTTAGTTGGGCTTTCTTTTTGGGCATGTGGCATCCCTAAAGCCCTAAGAAGTTTAGCAGACTGACTGTCCAGGTCAGGCAAGCATCCTTTGTCCTGGTGGCAATCAGGATATCATCCATATATTGTATCATCTTCCTTTCTTCAGATGGACTCTCCTAGAACTCAAGATCTTTTGCTAGTTGATTGCTGAAAATAGTGGGGCTGTTCTTACATCTTTGGGGTAACACTGTCTAAGTAAGCACGGTTTTACGCCCGCTTTTCGGATTCTCCCATTCTAATGCAAATATTTTCTGGCTGGCTTTATGGAGAGGGAGCCAAAAGAAGGCATCCTTCAGGTCTAAAAGAGTAAACCAGCTTAGTTCGGGTTCAATACAGTTAACAAGGTGTATGGGTTTGCCACCACTGGATAGATGTCTTCAGATATTTTATTTACAACTCCTAAGTCTTGGACTACTCAATATGACCTGACAGGTTTATGAACAGGTAATATGGGAGCAATAAAATCAGCCTCACACTCTTTTAACAATCCCAGTTGTAAAATTTTTTCTATCACTGGTTGAATTCTTTCTCTGTCTTCCCTTTTCAGGGGATACTGTTTGATTCTCACTGGCTGCTGTCTCCCTTTGAGTTTGACCTCAACAGGTGGAGCATTTTTTGCTTTCATGGGCACATCAGTGGCTCGTACCCAAGGTATGCCTAGTTCACTGATTGGTTGCTGATTTCTCCACTGTTTTGTAGGAACACTAGCTAGGGATAAGCTCATTATTTGTATATACTGCTGATCATTTACCTTCAGAGTAATTTCCCCCTTTTCAGATTTAATTACTGCCCCTAATTGCTCTAATAAATCTCTTCCCAAAAGTGCCCTCAGAGAATTACACATATACAGAAATTTGTGGAGGCCCTATTGTTTTCCTAGTTTATATCTCCAAGGTTCCCAAAAATACACCTTTTCACTTTAGCTAATTGCACCTTTTACCATGATATAATCACTGCCCAGGGGCATCAAAACTTGGTTCAAAACTGAATATGTTGCCCTTGTGTCAACCGAACATTTTACCTTCTTTTGCTCTTTATCTTTTGCTCCTTGTCTTTTGGTTTTTCCAGACATTCATTTTTCTAGTGGCCAAACTTTTTGCATAATGGAAAAAGGTCTTTGGTCTGGTCTTCGCCCAATTCAAGGTGGTCCTCGTTTGGCCCTTTTTTCCCTCCTCCCTGGTAACCACCACTACCTGTCTTTGTCCTTGCTTGTACTTTTCCTCACTGTCACAAAACACTCTCCACACTTCATCCAGCAACGCTTCTAGGTTTCTGCTTTCTGTAGGATGCAGCTTTTGAAGCTTACATCTGATATCTCCTGTAGACTGGCCCAAGAACAAAGAAGTCAATTGTTGTATTGCTACCTCTCACGTAGGGTCTAATGGTGTATTGCAGTGCATCACATCTCTCAGTCAGTCCAGGAATTCAGATGGTGACTTGGAGAGACCTTGTTTGATTGCGTGTAATGCTGACCAATTTATAGCTTTAGGAATGGCCCTTTCCTATTTTTTTTTTCAATCTACTCCCAGTATACCTGTATTTTTTCCATATGTGCAGACTTATTTGCATCCCATTTCAGATTTTGGAGGGGGAGGTATTCTTTAACATCTTCCCCTGTGGTCTTATAATAACCCTCACCTGAATCTCACACAGTTTTTAGAACTGTTTTTCTGTTTCAGTCATATATTCTAATAAGAGCTGCATTTCATTCCAATGAGGATTGTGTTGTTTTACTATAAACTGTAAGTATTTGAATACACTCACTGGATCATTCTGGTAGTCTCTAGCAACTATCTTCCATGCCTCTAAATCGGTGACAGAAAAAGGTACCTTAATTAGCGTTGTCCCTCCCTCGGGTCTTACTGCCTGCACAATCACTGGACCCGACTTCTTCTGGATGTGGGAAGACACAGGGCTACCTGGGGGAGTGAGGGTCCCGTCTGAGTCTGCATCTTGTTCTTGTGGCCGAGGGGGAGGCTTAAACAGACCAATTAGTGCTTGTTCTGGTGTCTGGTGGATTTTATCTATTCTAGTGCGTGGTTGGTCAATATAGCATGCTAGGCAACACTGTTTCAATTTACTTTTAGGTTTTTTGTTATTTTCTGTCTCAAGAGCGAGTACAAGAGGGTCTTGTGGTGGCACAATCCCACAGTCTCTTTGCCACTCTGGGTGGTTTCAGTAGGTGAAAAACATATCTGCATATGATGCTTCATCCCATTTTTCCTCCCTCCTTAAAAACAATATTAACTGCAAAATAGTGTTATAATCAGTTGTTCTGTTCAGTGGCCATTTGGCCTCATCCCCCTATTTGTATAAAGGCCACCATTGGTTACAATATTTAATGAGAGTTCTTTATTTTCTATGCCTCTTGAGCCAGCTATATTGTTCCAATGCATTAATATGCAGCCTAAAGGGCTTTTCCATGGGACCTCTTTGCTCTGGCCTTTCTCCATCTTTTTTGTCACCTTTGGTGTTTTTCTTGTTGCCCTTAGTTCCCACATGAACTTTTGTACACCTTATTATTGTCTCATGCCAGTTTTCTTCCCAGGTAGGAACTGTGTTTCTTCACATATACAGATACACATTTAAAGCTGCCTTAATATATTGTCTGTTACAATCTTGGATCCACAGTTTCCCAATGTTAAAATTGTTTGTGGTACTGGACACACCATACAAAATGTTTTAAATACCTTATCTGTCTCTGGTCTCTCCCTTTGTGGGGTCACAAAACCACTGGGATTTTTCACTCATTTGGCAGCAATGCTGTGTCTCAACACACACACACACACACACACAAAAACGTAAAACGTTTTAAAACTTAGCACAAAATACCCAGGCACTTACAAATTAAACATCCAATTATTACTCCAGTTATTATCCCACCAGCAGCTGTGGCTATTATCTAAGTAACCATTTAAGGGGGACTGCTTACCTTTCTTCCCCTTCTTATGCAATCATTGACAGCTCCATCCTGGCTCCCAATCCTGGGATGCAGCAGTGACCCCAGATTTTGCTTCATCTCCTCTCGAGACCCCTAGCAGCCACTCTATCTACCAGTAAAATCCTCAACCTGTTCAAGGGTGTACCCTCCTTCCTATACTGGACTGTGCCACGCTTCAGAGCTCTGAGCAGTTAAATGGCACTACCAGCCACATGTGGTCATATCCTGTGACTTACTGGCTCGCTTTGGTTTGGGGTTTTTTTTTAAACATACTGTTGTGTCTGCAGCCACCAGAGATTGTTTCTCTGCCCTGCAGTGATCAGCCAGATATGAGGTCTCGCCAAGTAAAGTGCTTGGGGTGCATCTGGGAAGTCCTTTCACGGCTGGTCCTGTGGGTAGGCAGAGGCACGTCCTACCCAGCTTGCCAACCGAAGTGGAACAAAGACTCCACAACCAAAGGTTATGAGGTAGGTGTGCTTGACTTGGCACCTGGATGCGCAGGGGAATGGTTCTGCCAAAGACGAACCCACAGAATACAGCAAGTGCCTTGTTCAAGTACACTGAAACTCACATATGTACAAAAGTTTCAACATTACCTGTACATATTCAGAACCTATCCCTGCCTGCTCCTGCTTCACATATTAATCTGCTTTCATTGGTCTGCACTTGTGTATTATCTTTTGTCGATCTCAGGCGGGGATCATTGGATTAAGTAACATGTTCTTCTTTAGGTGTCCCTTGGATGAACCCAGTTTATGCATTGGCCCTTTTGGTCTCTTGCTGTCCTCTGAGGCTCCTGTCTAAACTACAAATTCAGTTTTTTCTAGGTTTTGAGCACTGATTATGCTTATCAGTCTAAAACAAATGGGCAAGGTCCTGTTTCGTATGGCAAAGAAAATTCTGGTTTTAACATACTTGATGACACAAAAAATTATAATCTGTTTAAATTTAGTTCTAAATTCCTTATATCAGGGACTGCTAGTCTATTAAACTGAAACAAATTGATAAATTATTAGGAGGGCTTTTGCTAAAAGAGTGAGGAATGATAAAAAGTTCTAACAAAACAATGCAGTACCCAATTTACTTTGAGTTTGCCACATGAGTGGGGGTTAACAGACTTCTCGACATGTAGCACTTGCAAGGAGAATACTCCTACAAACTGGACCTTTCATCTAAAAAAATAAGTTGATATATTTTGACTGATTCAAATTCTAGCAATATGGCACCTTCTGTCCTTCACAACTGTTGAAATTTCTGTGTAACACTCGTTAGTGTGATCCATGAGTAAGCTATTGCTGCAGAACTACAGCAGTATAAGAAGACATTTATACTATAACTTAGATATTGTAAGGCATAAACCTTTTGAGCTGACATGAGAAGAAAGGGGTTGATAAGTAAGGAAAACCTGCATGGAGACAATGATATCACCATACAATTAGGAGAGTGAAGTAAAAAGTGAAAATTATGAAAGCAAAGCAATTTACAGAAAGAGAAAAGGGGAAGGGGAAGGGGAAGGGGAAGGGGAAGGGGAAGGGGAAGGGGAAGGGGAAGGGGGAGTCAATTATTTAGGCATAGTACTTTGAAAACTAATAGGGTAATAATGACAAAATATGTTGAATAATCAATGACAAGAATATTCTTAACAAAAGGATTAAACTAAATTTAAAAATGTATGTAGATATGGGCTGAAGTGGATGATGCTAATTCCAATACATCTGCTGTAAAATTCTTTATTGAGCACATTTCAGATTCTGCACCGGCCTGCCAATATATGTCAGATGAGGTTACACTCATCCTGATGAACAGAAATTAAGAAACTGAATTGAAAGTGAAGAAGATGCTGAAACAAAACAAAACAAAAAAATCTTCAAAGATAAAACTTCCAGATTACAGCCTGCCTTCTTACAAAAAATAAAATCAAAAATATTATCTTCATGAATAGGCTTTTCTTTGCCAAGCATATCTTCTCAGGCAAGAAAGACCTTGACTAGCCTTCTATGAATAAATAACTGGTTTTGTAGACAGAGGATGAACACTGGATATTGTTTATTTCCTTCAGTAAGGCTTTCAGCACTGATCCTGTAAGATCCTGACAAAGAATCAAACAGAGAGGTGGACTGGACATTGCCTGAGCAGCCAGAGTGTACCCTTTAGCAAGCTTGATGTTGATGACACAAAGCTGGGAGCAGCAGATACCTGATGAGGTGTCAATTATACATATCAGCCTGATAAATGCTTGTGTTGGCAACCAAAGGGGCCTGGACAAGCTGGAGAAATAAAAGGCCTGAAAAGAGCCTCATATATTGCAACGAGGGGAAGTGTCAAGTCCTGCACAAGGAGAGGAAAAACATCTGACATAAGGTAGATCCTGGTGTTGATCAGCTTGACAGAAAAGGACCAGGAAATCCTGGAGGATACAAAGCTGTACACCAGCCAGGTGTCCTTGTGACAAAAAAATATCCAGCTACTGGTATGTTGGATCACATTGGAGAAAGCCTGTTGCCAGCAGGTCAGGGGAGATGATCCTCTGTTCAGCACTGATGAGGCTACCTTTGGACAATTGTCCAGTTCTGGACTTGGCAGTGCAATGGAGTATATAAAGCTAGTAGAGAGAGTGTCACAAAATGCTGCTAGGATGATTAAGGGATTGGAGGGCCTCTCATATGGAGAGAGAGATTATTCAGCACAGAGAAAAGAAGGCTTGGGGAGATAGGGAACTCAGCAGTATGTCGAAACCCCTGACTGGAAGGTAGAAAGAAAAGACAGCCAGCCTCTTTTTGGTCGTACCCACTGACAGAACAAAAGACAAAGGTCACAAAGTGACACCTAGAAGGTTCCAGATGAACATAAAGAAACACTTTTTTTGCTGTGAGAGTGGCTGGGCACAGATTGCCCAGAATATGGTGTGTAGTTTCCATCCATGGATATATTTGAAGCCTGTTTTGATATGGTCCTGGACAGGTGGATCTAGGTGGCCTTGTCTGAGCAGCAGGGTTGGACCAGATGAAGTCCAGAGACCCTTTCTCAACCATTCTGTAAGGATATTGTAAAAGTTTCTGGGTCTTGCACAGCCTGGATAAACCAGAGGAAGGAGAGGTGCACAGCTCTGGGGCGATCACGAGTGCAGAAGTACAGCACAGAAACATTCTACTTGCAGAAAGGTAAGAACACTTTAACCCAACTCATCTATCCATAACTAGTGATAGTATCATCCCAATACAAATTTGTCCTCTAGACCCAGAGCCCCACATGAAGAAAGGTGTTAAACAGCGCCAGTGCCACCACAGCCCACACGATGGTGGCAGGGCCACCTGGTGTCACAATCCAAGCAATATAGGCAGGAAATTGTGATAGGTTCATTCTCCTCTCAGAGCGCAAAAGACACACAAATTAATCACATCAGCAGTGCACTTTTATTGAGTGCCAACTACATCAGTATGCAATAGATGGAGAGGAAAAAAGGATAAAGAGAAAAAGAAAGGGGCGGGGGAGAGAGTGGTAATAGTTATTAATGTAGACACGAGGTCCTCGTGGTCCCTGCCAACAGATCCATCTTCTTCCATCAGGGAGATCTCAGATCTTGGTAAAGCTGTGGGAGCTTCTTATAGTCTTTTTCAAAGTGACAGGCAGTTCACCAACAGGTGGGAACAGGTACAGAGCAGGTACAGGACAGGTACAGGACAGGCCAGTTCAGCAGGTTTGGACCAGGCAGGTCTGGGCCTGGTTGCTGGTAAGCACAGTCTGTCCATACCCATTGTCTTAGGTTTCCATGGGGGCGCGTACCAGTTCTTGGCCCAGTGAATGCACCTGTGGGAGAAACCTGCCAGACATCCCACCTCAGTCAGGCCAGACCTCCTGTGTTGTGGTTTTAGGATCTTGGGGGCTTAAGTCTCTGTCCTTGTTCGACTGTTGTGAGGCAGATGAGGGATCTTTGGACTGTCTCCTACACCTGGGTGGCACTGAAAGCATGACGAGTGATTCCCTGATGCAGAATTAGATGAAATCAACTTCTCAGTGCTACGGGATCTTGCAAAAATCTTTGAATTAGTGGAACTTGTTGACAATGGTACCTACAAGCAGCAGTTTTCCTTAGTCAGACAAGAGGAGGAAGTGAAGACCTGAGGCAAAACAACATAGTGACACCAAGGTCAGTGGAAGAAAAGGAGGGGGAGGAAGTGCTCCAAGCTTTGGAGCCAAGATTCTGCTGCTAGCCTTGGTGAGGACTATGGTAAAATCTGTCCCCCTGTAATGCATGAAGTCCACGGGGGATGCAAAGATCCACTCGCAGCCCATGGGAAAAGTGCTCATGCCAGAGTGGGGAGATGGCAGAGAAAGCTGTGATCCAGTGGGAGACCCGAAGAGAGAGAGAGAGAGAGAGAGAGAGAGAGAGCACCTCTGCTTCCAGAGACAGGGAGGGCCCTTGCTTCCAAAGGGCAGGCTATCCTTCAAGGATTGCCTTTGAATGACCCACACCACAACAATTCTGAGGTGACTGTTTGCCTGTGTGAGGGACACCATGGCATAGCAGAAAAAAGTTCCCTCTCCCTGAACAAACAGAAGAAGGTCTCAAGTGACAAACTGACCAAAACCCGCATGCCCTCTCTCCCTGCACTTCCTGCTGAGAAGGAGGGAGGGTCTGGGGGGGTAAAAGATTACTTTAAAGGTTTTACTTCTTGTTATCCTCCTCTGACTCTGTTAATAATAAATTTACTTTATACCTTTTATTTTGAACCTACTCTGCCCTTAGAGTGTTTTTTCCTCCTAATTCTTACCTCAACTCATGAGTCCTTCAATAATTTTTTTACCCTTCAGCAGGAGAGGGTGAGTGAACAACATTCATGGGTGCCCAGAGTTTAGCCAATGTAAGACCAGGACAAGTATTTATGTCCAACACACTACAATACACACATATTAGAGTAAGGGCTTGTATGACAGGCAAGTACAACATATACTTTATATGTCTTTAATATTTCTTTGTTTGCTGACCATTTATGTGATTGAAATGGTTGATCAGTTAAGGTATTGGATAGTGAAGTGCCCTATTTGTTCTCTATGGTACTTTTTTTAAACAGTCCTTTCTGATACTTCTAACTAAACCAATGGTGGCTTTAACACTGCTTCATTTGTAAGCAAATGAGGGGTGATATTCAGGTTTCTTTATGTATCTTTAGAATTTTACCAACTGCGAATTTTATGAGACCAATGCAAAGGGAGTCTGGCATACATAAAGACAAAGAAGTCTATGTCTTTAACAGGAATCCTCTGACATCCTTGATAAACTCAAACAAACCTTCCTTTTCTTCTGATGGGGGAGTCACTGTTAGGCCAAAGAAATCTTGATGGGTGCAAGACAAAGAAACAGTGACAACAAACCAACCCTCCTACTCCCATATGTGTGGGAATAGGTAAAAAATGTACAAAAAGGAACTCTCTACCTACCCAACCAAAATGAACTTTTCTGCAAGAGCCTCTTTGCATGGACAGACCAGATCCTCACTGGGAATGCGTGAATGACTCCAGACTGGATTATGAGAGTAATCTTTGGAGTGGGGCTCCTTCAGCCATTGGTTAGCTCCACTTCTGAGGAGCAGATTGGTGAGTGTTGGACCATAACATGATATATTCACAGGCACATGCATAAGTAAAGTTTTGTAAGTGTATACTTGCTTCACTGGTTGGAATTCTGAAATAACTGGGAAGATATTTATATTTGATTTACACTTGCAACAGACACATACTTCTAAACTTGCTTTCCCAGTGGTAATTTTGGATTGCCTTGTAGTGCATATTTCTGTAGTTTTTTGCATCACAGTCCACCTTTGACCTCCAACATCCAATAGCTGCAAATAAACCAAAGGCAACATAACCAGCCAGCAGAAACAGAATTGCCGTGCCCTGTGGGATTTCTGTCAGCGCCGTTTAGTGGATAATACAGCAGAAGAAAAGGCAAGTGTTACAAGAACAAGTAATGCTGTAAGCCTGCCCTGGAGAACAAATTTTGACACATTGCTTGCAGCAGAGGTTCTGATGGCTCTTAGTGACAGAGATTCTTGACAACATATATTGGTCCCTAAGCCAATTATCAAGAGACTATATGCTTTACCCTTCTAAAATATTTCAAATATTATAGATACCGTCTCAAAATATGACTGCCTCTCTCACTGGGCTGCTTCTGATCTCCTCTGAGAATGAATCTATGCTTAACTGTGATTGATACAGTAATTCAAGCTGATATGTGGGAAGGGAGAGTTGGCTTATGCTTCCCTACGCCCACCCCCCTCCCCCTCCACCCAGGATGAATAGAGTAATTCATATACTGTTAGCATATACAGTATTTTTGTCCATTTTCAGGGGCAAATAGATCAATAATTTATGCCTGTAAGTATTCGGTTGTCCTTCCGGGGACTAAGAAAAACCAAAATCTTTTTATTTGATGAGAGTTTTAGATCAATAAAGGTCAAAAATTTAAAGGTGGGATAGATTAGGTGAGTCCTTTAAGCACTGTGCTGACATTCTAAGATTCTGAGATAAAGGTCTCCAGTTTCCCTGCTGGAAAAAGCCTATAATTCCAAAATGCCATAAATTTTTAGGTTTATTTGTCCCCTTACAACACCGTCAAAATCCCACAGGGTGGCTTCAAATCAGAGCTCCATGACGTTTTATTTGTTGATCTCTACACAATTTTGTCAGGTAATCTACACTGCAGCATGCTTTTATTTTCAATTATTTGCAGGGAAGTCATAAATGCAAGGTATTATGGGGTGCTAATAAAATTTCATAGGAAAATCACAGAAAAGGGATTCTGTTGTTAGTTCCAAGGCACATGTACCTCATAATGTGCAGATGTCCAGGTGCTGACTGCAGGGGTGCTGAAGGGGTGGGGGTGGTTCATGCCAGAGAGCTGGTGCAAAACAGCTCCAATGGGCTCACTGCAGGGCACTGCTGAGTCCCACAGCCAAGAGCATTTAAGAAGGGGAAAAATGCTGGACAGGCAGAAGAGAAAAAGAATTATCACTCTCCTTGAACATCAGGGCAGAGGAGAAGGAGCTGCTCCATGGTGAAGCATTCACCTTGCAGATCCCATGGTCTAGATATCCACAATGCAGACTGTGGAGGACCTAATGCTAGAGCAAGTAAATATTCCTGAAGAATCTGCAGCTACTGGAGAGCTGAAACCACAGCACAGGCAAACAGAAGGATAGAGCAGCATAGACAAACTACTGCTTACTGATGACAGCCAGTACCCCCATCCCATTTGCGAGTGCAAAAGACTGAAGCTACACCTGGGAAAAGACAGAATGGTGTTTAATATTTATATTATTTTTCTTTCTCACTACCTGAATCTATTTTACATGACATCAAATTATGCTAACTTCCCCAAGTGAGGTATGTTTTGCATACGATGTTGCTTGGTAAACAATCTTCCTGACTGTGTCTCCAAGTCATGAGATTGATTTCTCCTGTTTTTTCTGTTTTCTTCCTGTCTCCCTTTAGAGTGAATGAGCAGCTGGGTGAGAGTTCAGCTGCTTCCTAATGCTAGCCCGCAACAATAATGAAAGCTGCCAAGAACAGTAGCTAGATATATAAGTCTAATGTAATGCCTTTACTTAGGTTTGAGCCAAAACATTTCTCAGGCACCATTTTACTTGTCTGAAGAGATACAAAGTATGCTGTTTCGTGTTCTTGTAGATTTTACAATGTCCAAAAGTATGTGTTAAAAAGAAAACCAAATTATATAAACCCAGGACTATATACTTCTTTATTCTTGAGAATTTACATTATTGAGAACTTCGTATATTCTAGCATTGGTCTCTATAAAGAAACTGTGACTATTTTCATCCTGTTGACATCACTGTATGTTTATCCTAACTCCTCAGTGAATATTTTTCTCTACAAGATCCAGCAAAACAAAACTAATACAGTTTTTAACTGTGACACAAGATAAACCTTATTGTACTGGTGAGGCCAGTCAGGAAGTTTTCCAAGGGAGCTTTATATTTAAAGCAGGATTCTACTTTTGAGGGTGCAATAATTATGCAGATTTGTACTGCTCTAACTGGTAGTAAAGAGGTGAAATAGGAAGGGATGGGGTAGCTGGCAATCAAAGTCATTGTTTCATTCGATTGTTTTAGCTGGCAGTGAAAAATTATTACACTCTTGCGATAGCTTTTCCTATTGTTTTCCTTTCCTACTAGTTAGGCAGCACCGACCTTTTAAGGATTAGTGTCCTGGTTACAGGAGTGCCAGTTCAGCATTATGTAGGTGTAACCAAATTGTGAATTCTACTGCACAACAAGCATTTCTGATGAACTGTTAATGAGGAGTCATTTGCAGTGACCCCAGTGCACACCCCACCCCTCAGATTACGAGCTTGGTGTTAAATGAGATAAGGAAAAAGAGGCAATCCTGCAAGGCAGAATAGTGTTTGTTTTCTCCACATCAATGACACAGCTGCGATAACTCCTCCAAGGAAGGGCACCACAGTCCAAGGGCATCATCCCTGCTAATGGGTCATAATGGACTCAATAGCAGCAGAATAGGCAGCTGCAATGACTTAGATCATCAAGGAGTCCAAAAAAATATCTTATGACTCAAAGGATCACATCATTCCATTATGAAACTGCTCACTCTGGGGGAGACACACAGCATTCCCACTGGAACCTGACTGTATATAATTGGGTTTGGGGACTTGGGACACCACCACCACTCAATAGACCCAGAGGAGGACTGGAACTTCCACAGGAACATTGTTTTCGACTGCAACCATCACTTGATAGGACTGCAACCATCACCCTGACCAACAGGTGCTAGGCTGTATTCTGACTTGGTGGGTTTAAGCCAATTCTGTACATCATTGCATTTATTGTGATCATTCTAATAAATTGTAACTCCAACCTAAAATCTCTCATAAGGCAATTGTATGGTGTTCATTGTTAATGGCTCCCAAATGTTCACTTTCAAACCAGCAGTTAGGAGCCTGGGAAAACCTGGTCCAAAAAACCCAAACCAAACAATAACAACAAAAAATCCAAACCAAAAACAAACCAAAAACAAACAAAAAGATTTGCCTTAATTTGGAATAAAAGTCTAAAGTACATTATTGTTATTTTTGTTATGGTCATGAATATATATGGCCATAATATATTGAAAATATATATGAAGATGATGCTTTTCTTGTAGATTGAACTGGGCTATGAAAGCAGAAAGCAGTTGCCTGGTCCCTTGATGTGTTTACAGTCTCTCCAAAAGCTAGCAATGTTCATTATTTTTATTTGTTTTTTACTATACTTACATACTTATATGGTCCCTATATCATACTCTGGAGGTTTCTCTAACATGTCCTACTATTGTAGGCTTGTCCCTTCCGTGGCTGGGTAACCATATCAGAAACAACAGATCTGAGTATGGGTGTAGTGACACCAGGACCAATGACAGGAGGACAGGTTTTTTTTAATAGGAGACAAGGGAGAGAGGGAAGACCCAGGTGAGTGGGGGAAAGAGCAATGGAGAGAAGGAAGATGGAAAGGTGGTTTATCTGTAAGCAGCCTGGTTCTGAGATTCTATGCCTGCCTGCCTGGATTTGTGCCTTTGTCTCCTTTTGAATTTTTGTATGTGAATGTCATCTGTAGCCTCTGACTGAGTGCATGTACATGTGAACTTTGAGCAAGGACTATTTGGCAGTAGACAAACACCAGCATCTAGAAATACTCCAGATCTGATAGAGAGATTACATAGAAAGTCTGTGTCAGTATTTGAGAAAAACATGATTGTCACTGCTCATATGAAAAGAGGGAGGGAGGATGCATGTACATAGTAAGGCCAATCTGGATCAACTAGGACAAGAAATGGGTTCTGTCTCTTTGTGTTGTTCACTTTTGTGTGTGTGTATTTACAGTGCTTATACGGATGTATGTAAGGGCACTGCTATCTACATTGATTTATAAACCCTGCATGTTTTGTGTGTGTTTGCACCTTTGGAATTCACACTCAGTGACCTTAATGGCTGGCTATGTAATCAGAAACAGATGGAATATCCATCTAGGAGACCACGAAGGAGAAATCTGTTTGCTCACAAAGTCCACTGCATTTGATTATACCCTAAAGAAAATGAGCTTACATGAGTTGCTAATAGCTTGGGATTGAGGCATTGCTAATCTGTCCTAAAGCATTTTTTTATACAGCAAAATATGCGTGGAAAATTTGTATTTTAAATATATATAGAAAAGATCTCAGAGAATACTGTGGGAGTACCCAAAAAAAGACGTTTTCCCTCAGCATCACAGGCTTCAGAAATGAACACAGCTTGCCAGGGCTGAAGAAATATTTCAGTACTATGTTCTTTGGTTTGTCTGACTGGAAGAAATGTCTTTGCAAAGCAGAGAAGAAATAAAGGCAGATGACTTTGGCATCAGGTCACTGATTACATGTGACCAAGGAGTGTTGAAGAAGAATGACTTCGTAAGTGATGGGTCAATCTCCCACTCTATGAGACAGTTCAAGGCAACTCTGCGTGTAGGACTCTCCATCCCCTCCATTGCTAAAAGCACTTCCAGAAGAACCAGGTATACCTAATGAAATGCTCGTATAATGCCTGGAATTTTAACTGCCTTTAAAGATGATGTAAACATTGTTTTCTTTCTCTGTGTCCTTTGATTACCAACCAAATATCTGCTGTTCCTATTTATATCCATCTTCTTATTTTTTTGTTGAAGCCTCAGACATGGGTCTAGGGGCACTTCAGGAGTATTTGGTGGTTTATGAAACTTTCTAAGACATGATTCCTGTTTCTCATGCCTGCATAGATGACCCAGCTATGCGTGATCAGGGGGGATGAAGGGCTTCAGTCTTGTGTGTGAATATCATGATACCTCCCCTGGGGAGGGTGTGGCAGGACATCACCCCTACCACAGAAGACCTTATCTGCTCTGTCCATCAGCTGGTATGATAGCTCTAGTTCTGTCCCTCACATGAACAGATGAGATAACCCAGGCCAGCTTGTCTGACTAGTAAGTCGTCGCTGGCTAAAGAGTTATTTCTCCCTCTGGTGCCAGCAGTAAAACTCCCAATAAACAACTGGCCTTGAGACCAAGACGTGGCAGATACACTGAAATTCCTGAGTGAGACACTGTACTTTACAAACTACAGAAGCTACAGAAACTTTCACCGAGGTAGACGCCTTCTACATACACCCTGGAAATCTGTGTAGTAAGTACTCTGCTTAAAGTTTTACATCTGTTAATTTTGTGTCTATTCCACAAATAATTCATTTTGTAATAGACCTAATTGGCCATTCTTAAGAACCCCAGAGAGCAATCTGGGGTGTAGGATACCCCAAAAAAGTGTTACTTCCAGAACTCTCAGTCAAAGGCAGGATTTGTCTAAGCTTTCATCTCCATTATAACAGTGGGGAGTTTTGCCCCTGAGGCTCATAAAAGAAGGATGATAAAAAGCATTATTTCAGCTTGCAGGATCTAGTTCTTCCTGTCCTTTTCCCTACCTGGCTCAAAACACAGCTTGTTGAATGTATCAGTCCTGAATTATCAGGAACATAATCAATCATAGGGCTCAACCAGTTTAGCTCAACAAAGATCAGTTTATTCTAGTCGTCCTCCTCAAAGTATCGGACTATGGGAGAAGCACTGGGATATAAAACCAATTCACTGCTGGCCCAGCTCATTCGCTGATTGTTTATTAGTTGCTCCTGTCCTTGTTCAGTCTGGTTTCTCCTGCCTGAGCTCCTTCTCCCAGCGGTGCACCCTGCTTCCTTCGTTCCTGCCTTCTGACCGTGCTTTCCCTTCCGTCTTCCCTTCCCGCAGTAGCCTGCCGCCATCCCGCGCCCGCTCCGGATCGCCCCCACGATCCCCTGGCAAGCGCCAGCCGCTGTCCTGCACCCCCTCCTGCCCGCTGCCCCCGCCCACCGAGCGCCACCGTCCCCGCCCCATCCCATCCCGTCCCGTCCCGTCCCGCCCCGTCCCCTCCAGCTCCGTCCCGTCCCGCCCCATCCCATCCCGTCCCGTCCCGTCCCGTCCCATCCCGTCCCGCTCCGGCCGCCACTGCCCGCGGGCCGCGCCTCCCCCCTGGCAGCGCCGCCTGTCGGCCGGCCGGGGACAATGCAGCCCCGAGCCTTGGGAGGAACGCGCTCGCTCTGTGTGTGTGTGTGTGTGTGTGTGTGTCTGTCTGTGTGTGTGTGTGTCTGTGTGTCTGTGTGTCTGTGTGTCTGTATCTGTGTCTGTGTCTGTGTCTGTGTCTGTGTCTGTGTCTGTGTCTGCCTGTGTGTCTGTGTCTGTGTCTGTGTCTGTCTGTGTGTCTCTGTGTCTGTGTCTCTGTCTGTCTGTGTGTGTGTCTCTCTCTCCCCCTCTGATTATTACTTTCCCTCCTTCACGTCTACTTTTCCTGTCCTCCTCCGGTGTGGACACATAGTTCCTATCATGCGTAGATGGATCTCAGATACAACATTGGCACACTTTGCGTTCCATTTCATCAGAGATAACCCATTTAAAAGAAGCCCTTGCTGTTCCCCATGGCAGAATGCGACACTCAGCAATTAATATTTAGAGATTTAGAAAATATTTATTTCAGTATGGCCTAAAGCCACTTTGGTTTTGTGACAAAGGAGAGATTAAAAGTATTTTGCAGACAAAGAAAAAATGTTGAGTGAGTATGAGCAGCTTTCTGGTTGATGAATGAAACTTCGGAAGCTGCTATTTCTCAGAAATTTGTCAAGTTTAGCAGAAAATACTGTTTCATGCCTTTTTGAATTTTTACCTTACAGCAGTGTTTGCAAATCTTATGTGCTAGAATGAGGGCAAACCAGTGGAAAGAATTATCTCAACACAAATATCTTTCAAGACAACTACAATTAAATGGGGAAATTAGAATAAAGGCACTAGTACAGAAGGACTGGCTTAACCTGACAAAGTCAGAATATGACCTGACACCTCTTGGTCAGGGTGGTGACAGCAGTCGATTAAATGGCAGCTACAGCCCTGTTGGAGTGATAGATGTGATTTTGTAGAAGCAGTGAAGTTCTAGAAAGTCGTCTGGCCCTTTTCTGAACATCCAGTGGTGGTTATGAGTTCATGTCCTCTAGGAATCCAGCGGTAGTTAGTGCTCCTGTGGTGTTCCAAGCTTCAGGTTGTATATAGGTAGGAATGTTCAGTTCATCCCCCCAGAGCAGGGTGTCTCACCTTGATGGCCCATTAGCAGAGATGGCCCCCTCAGGGTGGCTGCTGCTTCCTGGGATGGGCTTATCAGGGCTGAGTTATGAAGAAGATAAAGAGCGCTGCCCACTCTTTTTAACAGTTTATATTGCTGGTAATAGAATGTATACTTTTGGTTACACCTTCCACTGTAACCCAAGACACCCTGTTTTCCCTCTCTTCCTGAAATCTCAAATGAAATCATGCCTTGGTGTTCTCAGAGAAGCAATTTTGTCAACTCCGTTGTAATGGTCCACATATAAACCGCTGCGTATTTGGTAACTGATTTTCTGCCTGCTCTCAACATATAAACTTTCTGTTTCATTATAATTTCTTAAATCATACCTAGTAATATTTTACCTTTTCACAATTGTAATATCTGTTAGCTCTTGAGGGATAAATTTGGAATGCATTTAGTCAGTTTTCTAGGCCTGTTTGTCATTTACAGGCATTCAAGCTCTATGGAATGTTAAGAAGTGTGGCTCCTAAAGAAAATAGCAGGAGATGCATACTAGAAATACTCCACCAAAAAAATAGAGTCAAATGATTGCATGTTTCAGCTGAAAGTCTGGAAGGTATTGCAGGCTCACTGAAAGACAATGAATTTTCAGCTGCACTTAATTCTTCCTAAATCCTTCCGGGGGATTTCAGACACCCTGATATTTGTTGGAGGGACAATATGTCTCAGCACAGGCCAGGAAGTTCCTGCAGACCATTAAAGAAAACCCTTTTGATGCAGATGATGGGGGAGCCAATGAGGAAAGGAGTGTTGCTGGGCACTAGTTTTGTACTGACAAACCAGGAGGAACTGGTTGAAGATGTGAAGACTGGGTCAGCTTTGGTTGTGGTGACCAAAAAACGGTGGAAGTCAGGATCCTGGGTAGAGGTAGCAAAGCAGTAAGCAGGTCTAGGACCCTAAACTTCCAGAGAGCTAACTTCAGCTTCTTCCAGGCTCTCCTTAGAGGAATCCCATGGGATAGGGCTCTAGGAAAGAAGGGGATACAAGAAGGCTGGTCAATATTTAAGCTTCACTTCCTCTTAGCTCAAGACTAGAATATCCCTGTGATCAAGAAATTAAGCAAAGCAGACAGGAGACCTGCATGGAAGAGCAGGGAGCTCCTAGCTAATCTCAAACTCAAGAAAGAACTTCATGACATGTGGAAAGAGGGATGGGTCACATGGGTGTTCTGATGGCCCTCAGGAGTCCTCCACTTTGGAGGCAGGAGAAGAAGGCCAGAGGAAAGAACACTTTCCCCTGGTCATAGAGCATTGGGTAAGAGATTGGTTAGACAGACCTAATACCCATAAATTCATGGACCCTGATGGGATGTGTCAATGCTGAGGGAGATGGCAGATCTTGTTGTAAAGCCACTCTACCATCTTTGAAAAATCATGGAGAATGGAAGAACACATGGACTGGAGGAAAGCCAGTGTTGCTCCCTTCTTCAAAAGGGAATGAAAGCTGACCAGGAAACTACTGGCCAGTTGGCCTCACCTCCATCCCTGGAAATGTAATGGAACAGGTCCATCTTGAAGTAATGACCAAGCATGTAGAAGAAAAGAAGGAGTAGTCACCATGGATTCACCTAGAGGAAATAATGATTGCCTTCTATGATGGCACAGATCAACAAGGGGAGAGGAGTTTTGCCTACCTTGACTTTAGCAAGGCTTTTATCATTGTCTCCCATAATACCTTTGTAGCTAAGGTCAGGAATAGGAATTGTGGGTTAGATGGATGGACAGGGAAGTTGGTCAAGAACTGGCTGAAGGGCAGAGCTCAGATGTTTGTGGTCAGTGGAGTAGAATCTAGATGTAGGCTTGTCAGTCAGTGGTGTTCCCCAAGGATCAGCACTGGGTCCAGTCTTATTCAACTTACTTTTTGACAGCCTGGACAAAGGAATAAAATGTATCTTCAGCAAGCCTGATGATGATATGAAACTGGGGAAGTGGCTGTACACCTGAAGGCTGTGCTGCCATTCAGCGTGACCTTGGTGGGCTGGAGAGTCAGGGGGAGAGAATCATAATGAGGTTCAACAAGGGCAAGTATGGGATCCTGCACCTGGAGAGGAATAAACCCAAGTACCAGTACAGGCTGGGGGCTGGCCTGCTAGAGAGCACTGTGAGCAGTTCAGTGGGAGGTGGCCCTGCCCTCTTCTTGGCCTTAATGAGGCCATATCTGGAGTGCTGTGTCAAGCTCTAGGCTCCTGAGTACAAGAAAGACAAGGAGCTATTCGAGAGAGTACAATGGAGCCACAAAGATGGTTAAGGGGCTGGAGCAGCCCTCATGAGGAAAAAATGTGGGAGTGGGGCCTGTTTAGTCCAGAGAGGAGAGGGCTGAGAGGAGATCTTGTTAATGTACATAAGTATCTCAAAGGTGAATGTCAAAAGGAAGGTGCCAGGCTCTTTTCAGTGGTGCCCAGAAACAGGATGAGGGATAATGGCCATAAAATAAAATACGAGAAGTTCCATGTCAACATGAGGAAGAATGTCTTTATACTGAGGTTGGCAGAACACTGGAATAGGCTTTCCAGGAAGGTTGTGAATTCTCTTGCTCTGGAGACATTCAAAACCTACCTTATTGCTTTTCAGTGACACCTCTTGTAGGTGACCCTGCCTTGGCAGGATGGTTGGACTGGATGATCTCCAGAGGTTCCTTCCAACCCCAACAATTCTGTGATTCCCTGTGTCTGTAATTGTGACATACCCCAGGCAAATTCTTGGAAATTAGGTGAAAGGTTTTGACTAAGTTGCGATATATTTTGAAGCTTAACTATATTCAAAAGTCAAAGCAAATCAAAGTACAAGTCTTCATGACAGAAATGTTTGTAAGCATCCTGACAGAATGGCTTTATAAAAATATGGCTGAAGTTACCAGTCATTCATAAATGGCTACAATTTTCTGTTGCTTTTAGCATAGCCATAGGTAGTGGTTGCCACAGAGACTTTGTAATTAAAAATGAATTTAATAAGAGAATGTGAACATATACCCTTTGATTTAAATATTGCCATTTACTCTTTTTCTGACTGATGCATAGCATGGATGTAGCAAAACAGGCCAGTAATGAACATTTCTAGGATCAACTGTAATAAAATAATTAATTCTGGTAGAAAATTTGAAATGGACTTAAATGTTTGGATCACACACAGAAAAAGGTGCTACAGCTCTTAAATGGAAAAACTGGAAATGAAGATTTATTGCAAATGAAAGTGTAGGAAAACTTAATAATGAACTATTAGACTGGAAGAAGAAGTGAAGCAGAGAGGCAAGTGTGTGTCCAGAACTGCCAAATAATGTAAAGATGAAGCTAATTCATCAAGTTAATAATCTGACACTGTCATACAAAGGCCATGATTCTTATTATTTTGTCCTTAATCTATTTATTAAATGAAGGAAAGATGTCACAGTGCTTAGATTCAACTATTCAATAGCTCACCACTGCTGTTTTTTGATCTCGTCAGGATTTTGTAACATGTGTTTGTCATTGTCATTCCTTGAAGAAAAAGTATGTTTAGTACTTTCTGCTTGCAAATCCCATGTTCAGCTAGTTTGTATTGTTTTATCAAATAATATTTCAAAAACTACTAGTGGAAATATTCATGGTTCATTGAAATGAGTAAACAGAGACGTGTCACTGCTGACGTATTTTTCTCATAGGGGTACCTCAACTGCAATCATAAGCCTTTGTTCTAACATGTTGCCTTAACTAGGAAAGTCCTTTGAGTCCCCCTCAGACAAAAGCCATCAGTATTACTTTATTACAACTTGTGACTGAGAGTTTAAAAAAAACCATTTAATTCTGGCCCTGCAGCTCAAGCTGTATTTTGGGTGGGTTTGGCAGTGCTTGATATATAGAGATAATGTAGTGTGCTTCAGTTTCTTTAGTTTGATTCATCAAATTGGACCTTTACAGCAAAAGGGTTTGCTGAAGTCCCTGTCAAGCCTTTACATTGGCCACTAGATTCTAGTGTAAACAGCTTGGGTTGGCTGCAACCTTTTCGTGTTTGGTTATTAAAAATAACTTTTTCTTTCACTTCTCAGTGAAACACAAAACTCCATCAAGTCAACTGAAGGGGAAATCAGAAGTAGTCTGTGGATAAGAATACTGTGATGCTTGGTCTGTCCACTGCTACTGAAAAGTTTAATGTCTCCTGAAATATTAAGTAACTGCTGCAAAAGAGAGAGAAAAATTTAGATGAGTGTAAGCCTAGGCAGAGTCTTCGACTTGGTAAACCTTTCTAGAATATCTTTCCACTTTCATAAATTTTACATGACATGGTTAGAACTGGCTGTTAAGTTTTGCTGAAACTGAGATTTTGTAATGTAGATCAGTTACAACAAAGCTCTCTAAAACTCTCCAAAGCTAAGCAAAGTGAAAAGCTTAATGTGAGATGGTAGAACACATACATAGATTCTCATGAAGATAAATTACTGTAGAATTTCCTGTGCCTAATCTACTCGCTAAAACGCATCAATAAATGATCTTTTATATTCAGGAGTGCCAAAAGGACACGATGTGGAAATTACTGGAGAATTGCTAAACATGCTTACTGACTTAATACTATTGTCTAATGAATATAACCAGCAGGAATAAATTATCTTCCTCTTTTCATTATTCTGAATGGCTTCTCACCAGCACAACTATAAATGTGGTACTGCTATTCAAAGGGCACAAAGATTTTGCTCTACAGCTCTACAGCAATAGAGAAAACGGTTAATTTTTGGAGAAATGTGCTGTTCACATTTACATTGTTAATCTCACAAGTCAGTGAAGTCAAACCTATGACTAACCACCTAGTGATGAGTGAAAATAAGCTAATTTCTGTGTCATAATTCTTAGGTAAGAGTCTGGAACATCTAAGCTGTCGCATTCAGGGTTTTTCAGTTATCCTGCTGCATTCTGGTAACAATTGCATGTGTAACATGCAAGGTCAAACAAAATAATACTATACGCATAAAAAGTATGTCTAATTTTTCTGTGCTGGAAGTTATTTTAGCTTACTTTGCAGGTCCAGCTTTCCTAAGGTAAATGTATTTTTTATTATTCTTCATTAGACCTTTTCTCTCTGATATTCACAAGATAAGCACATTAATATATAGACAAGGATTGCTTTTATTCCTGACTTCTTCTGTAGAATAAAAATAAAATCAAGTCATGTGAACTGATCAGATTGAGATAAACAAAAACTGAAAGCAAATGTAATCCAAAGTATACAAAATACACTTATTTTGAGATGTCACATACCTCAGGCAATTCTCTTTTTCAAAGATGGGGAGGAATTAGGCTCTGCAACATCCTAAACTTAGTAACTACAACAGCTCTGTCAGGATGCTTGATCTAGCATTTCTCTCGACAACAGGAAACTAATTGAGATTTTTTTAAAATGGCTATGGAGAACAGCTTTGTCATTACCACATAGTTCCTCTCTTGGTATCAGACTGATGCTTGTTCTGGAATTCTGTTATGTTCTGGATTAACAAGATTTTCAAGAAAAAGGCCCTCAAAATTGTTCTAGTACATAGCACTAAAGGCACTAGCAGTGCATTAAAGGTGTAAAACGACTTTTAAAAGGACACTCTCTTTTTCATGTGTGAATAAATGGTATTGTTTATGTTTCTTCATTCCACAGAATTTGACTCAACTTTCAGGATATGTACATATTCTAACAGAAATGGTGCCACATATGAGTGCCTGATTTGAAAGATCTATTTTAAGTGAGAAGGATTTTCATATGATAATCAGTCCACTTTCTAAATCTTTTTAAATCTGGACTCAATCCAAAGAAGATTGTTTTTATTAATTCCTCATTTTTTTTATTTTATTAACTCATCATACTGATTCATCATATTCTCCATTTACTGTCTTATTCTCAGAAAATTAAAGATGTTTTAACCATATCACCTGGACCATGTTTTAACCATGTCACAACAAAACATTTTGTTTTGTTAAAAAAATGGAGACACCTAATATTCTAGAGCTAAACTTCTGTGATTTCTGATTTGCATATTCTGAATTTCTTAGTGGAACTAATCTGGTGCTTAGAAACAAATTAAAATTATGAAGATTATTTCCTCTGGCAAAAAAGGAATATCTTAGAATAAAAACCCAGTGTCTTTCATCAGTTTAAGTCTTTTCTTGGAGATTTCCACCCTGGACTTTTCTTTTAACATATGTTCTTACAGCTATTTCATCTCTACTCACACAGATGACATGAAAGTTTTTATGCTAAGGCTGCGGATACTGGGGGAAACCAGTAAGAATGGGCAAATATGTGAGAACATTTCTTCAGAATAATATTTTGTTTCAAAGTAAGGCTATTACTAGAGAAACACGTTAAACAAGCAAACAAACAAACAAATAAAGAAATAGACAACAACAACAAAAAAAGAAGAAAACCACCTATTAGATATATATTTCTTTCCAACTCTATGGATCCAATAAAGGACATTTAGGCAAATACCTTGTGACCCTTCCAAAAAATGAAATGTTATGCCCAGTCAGATTTCTACTTTTGTTTTTTCTTAGACTTAGACTCAGTTACAGTTTAATTGAGTTGCCACAGTATTACTTACACAGCCAGCATTAAAATGCTTGGACCAGTTTAAGAAATTTTTAAATTTAATTTCCTCCACTTTTTGAGATATCATGTGTCCCAGAGGCATCTGTCTTTGACTTGTAATCTAAATTTCAGAGACTAAAGTTCATATTTCATGGTTTGCACAGGTTCAGTATAAGGTATCATAATCTCTAAAGGTGTAGCATAGTGAAAAGATTGAGGAAGTAGCAGCTGAAATAAGCAAATCCCTATGCCTTAGTGAGTTATGTGGGCTTGAACCTCAAACACAATGGATCATATAGTATCACATTCTCCAAGCAGTTTCGATAATTTTCATATTTGGGCCCTGTCATATCTGGTAATTATCTACTTGTGCCTTATGGCTTAGTGCCAGAAATTTTCCCAACTGTTGGATAATTTTGGACTTGAAATGGTAAGGCACTATACACATCTGAACATTAATGTTGATGTTTAGAAGAACAAGAAGTTTCTACCAGAGAAAAAGTCAGTAAGCACCTGCATGTATGAACAGTATGGTTGTGATGAGGATGTACAACCTCTAGGGTATTGTTATGCCATCCTAGGTCTTCTCTTTTCACTTGTCCCTCACTTTGTTTTGTAGCAGTATCCAAAGGAGGCACAAACCCATTATGTATAGGACACAGTTTCTCTTGGAATTCAAATTATCATTAATTGCCTAATGAATCCCTTATCCAAAATAAGGGATACAGCATAAAAATCCTGTAAATAAAAGAACAAGTAAAATATTAACAGGTCCATCTGTGAGCTGATATTTTGGTTTAAAGAAGCTTCTAAATTTATGTGGGCTGATGCCTATTTTCCTTTTAATTAATTTCATATTTTTAAGGTCCATTTTTAAAAGTTATTAGTAATGCCTCTGCCTGAATTAAGGTGCAAACAACACCATGTGCCAAAGTCAATAGTATGGATTTGATTTGATAGTAAGTATGAGAGAGAGAAAAAGAGAGGAAAAATAAGAGAAAGAAATAGAAAATAGGTGGAGGGACATAAAGAGAGTGACAGAGATAGATTAAAGGAAGTTTTAAAGAAAGTATTAAAGAAAGTAAAGTGGGATCCACTCCCTGCATCCAACTGGCATCCAAGTGATCCTGTCCAGGTGGTATTCTTGGTGGTGAGTGTCCAACATAAAGCATAAAATCTAATGGATTCATATATGTTCAGGCCAGGTGGGAATGCCCAGGTACTACACCTGGGGCAGGGGGTACAGCTTGACACAGGGTCCTGCAGCAGACTCTGGGTCTGTGCATCATTTTTCATCAAGTGCAGTGCTGTGGTGCAAGGCCTCAGGAATGAGTCTGGGGAGCACTTTGGGGGTGTTTGATGGATTATCACACCCCCTCAGCTGCCTCCCACATGAATGTCCCATGGATGTGCCCTTCCTGGGGTTGGGGGTTTTCCAGCTGAGCTGGTTTTCACAAGGGAGGATGGGTGTTCAGTGCCTCTGACCAGAGGTTACACCATGCATCTGAAACCTCCTCCCCTTGTCTGGGGAGGCGGGCATCTGTGTAAACCTGGCCTCTGTGGGCTGTGGTCTCCCTCCCCGCAAACCCAGCCCTGGATGATATTCTGCTGTATTTAACTTTCTTGTGGATACAGTATTTCCTCTCAACCTTCTTTGTTTCTCGCCGGACCTGAGATGATTAAACAATTGCATCCCCTCTATCTCATCTAAGCAGCTTCTCTCACAGTCCAGAGTTCCAGCTGGGCATCTTCAAGGATGAGTGGGCTTCTGTTGTTGTAGTCTCTTTATGCAGTTTTTGCAGTGAAGGGCAAAAAACCGTTTCAGTCCCTGATGCATATTGGAAGGGCTGAAGTTCTTCACCTTACATTAGCATATTAATAAAAACGGAGTTCAAACAAAACAACTCATGAAAAAAAAAGTTCAAAACCTGAAACTTACAAATCAAGGAGAAAAAACATCCTTACTTGAGGAAGAAAGAAAGGGACCTAATGCACTGGATTAATGAAAATTTTCGTTTAACTACCTTTCTGAAAAACAAAAACATTTTTCTTCCTCCTGTTGTTGAAACTTCTTTCCTTTATATTACTTTTGTTTTATTCAGAAAAATATAAGATACAAATAATGTTGTTAAATAGTAAACAATGTTTTTGATAAATGAGTAAATGGTATGAAAATTAATGGTTTGAAGCTTTGGAGGTTTTCTTAGTAAACTAATATTTCATTTCTAAAAGGATTTTTTTCTTTCTGTTTCTGTTACGTTTTGTTGGTGGAAGAAAACACATATCCTGTTTTTTCAGACAGGTGAGCACATTTTGAAAGGAAAGAATAGTCCTGTTTGCTAATTATTGGTAACATGACATAGGGTCTGATTCCACAAAAATCTCAAGCTTACACGTGACGGAAAAATATGGTGACATGGTGACATCAACCTGTGCAGGATGTTCTGCAGTAAATAAAGAGTAGGTTAGAGTTTACTGTAGAACAGTTTTCCTGTATGTTTGCTTTGCAGTGCCAAGCCTCCCTCCAAAGAGAACTTAGCAGATGTCTGACCTTCCTTCTAGAGCTTGGGGAAAAGGGGCCCAATGCCTACTCAATCCTTGGTCAGAGTGCCCCGAGAGCACTCTGTGCCTTTCTTGTGGACACATTAATGAAACTTGGATAAAGATTTCTCTGCTCCCTCCAATGGTCATGACTCCACCAGCTTGTGAAAAGTTACTTAAATGCTTACATAAGCTACAAGCTGACTCTTTCCTTTGCCTTAAGCTGTAGTAATGAATCACAACTGATGTAATTGAAAATGAAGCTTCCTAGTGCAGTTTACATATGAGCTGCTCTTTTTGTCATCATTACTTTCAAGTTTCTTTTTCTCACTTTTAAATCAGGCAAAAGGAATGTATTTCTACTTGCTCTCCCATATTATTTTGTATAGCACTGACATGATTGAAAAAAAAGCCCCAAAAAACAAAGAAATAAAATTAAAACAAAACAAACCAACTGCAACAAACAAACAAAATATTAAAAGTTTGAATGAATGCTTCTGTCCTGATCGTATTGTTTTGCATTCTAAAGAAAAGATGTGCCTTGTTCAGTGCACTTAGTCCAGCGTGTTCTAACTCAGTTGCCTGCATTTTCACTGTTTCCAGTTTTATACTGTGTGTGCTCTAAAAGACTGCTAAGGGTAGAGAGGCTTCCTGCCTCATGATCCTGCAGAGCAGCTCTTTAAATGCCTGTGGTGTTACCCTAAACCTTATGAAAAATCTGAGAGAAACTAGTATACACTGTTCATCTGTCTCACTTTTAACAGTGATGAAAATAGGGTAAGAGAAGAAATTAAGGAATTTCATGGTAATCTTTCCTTTCCTTTCCTTTCCTTTCCTTTCCTTTCCTTTCCTTTCCTTTCCTTTCCTTTCCTTTCCTTTCCTTTCCTTTCCTTTCCTTTCCTTTCCTTTCCTTTCCTTTCCTTTCCTTTCCTTTCCTTTCCTTTCCTTTCCTTTCCTTTCCTTTCCTTTCCTTTCCTTTCCTTTCCTTTCCTTTCCTTTCCTTTCCTTTCCTTTCCTTTCCTTTCCTTTCCTTTCCTTTCCTTTCCTTTCCTTTCCTTTCCTTTCCTTTCCTCTCCTCGAATCTCCTCTCCTCGAATCTCCTCTCCTCTCCTCGAATCTCCTCTCCTCGAATCTCCTCTCCTCGAATCTCCTCTCCTCGAATCTCCTCTCCTCTCCTCGAATCTCCTCTCCTCGAATCTCCTCTCCTCGAATCTCCTCTCCTCGAATCTCCTCGAATCTCCTCGAATCTCCTCTCCTCTCCTCTCCTCTCCTCGAATCTCCTCGAATCTCCTCGAATCTCCTCGAATCTCCTCTTCTCTTCTCTTTTCCTAAGTATCTTTAATATAACCTCTACATTTTAGAGATTTTATAAATCAATAAAGTAAAAATTTTTATGCCTTACTATGACTGTTAGCAGGCAACTTAAACGTGGCTATATTAATAATTTGGATGTAATAGAAATGTTACAATACTTATTTGTAAAGTGATTGCTGTGAATCTTGTTGTCCTGGTTTGAAAGACAGGTGTCTGCCACGGAAGGTGGGAGCCTCCCTTGGAAAGGAAAATACAACCCCCTTCCCTCTGAATTATAACACTGAAGTAAAGCGACTCTCAGGCAAAGATATGGGAAAAGGAATAAAAGTTCTTTACTATAGATATAGTATATATATGGAGAAAGAGATATAGTGTATATATGCATAACAAGACAAACAAAAGTCAACAATGACAGCAACAACAAACAAAAAACCAGAAATGCAGTAGGAGCCTTCTCTTGCCTGTCAGGTGCTTTCCCCTCGGTGCAGTTCCACTCACAGCCGGCAGGGGCGCTGGTGGCTTCCGGCAGACAGGTGCCATGATTCCCCCAAGGCTGCAGGGGGCGCTGCGTCACGAGCTCAGCCGTCCCTCCACATGGATAATGCCAACACAGCTGTCGGGAGGGATGGGAAAGGGTTTCTTCTACAAACTCACAAGCAGCACTTGGTTTCACTGCTCTCCCGGAGGGCAAAATGAGCTGTAGCAGGAACTTTGAAAGCAGCAAGCTAGAACAGCCAGCCATTATGTAGTAAACATAATGTGTCAGAAACTCCACAACTATAGCAGGAGCCGCAAGGTGTCCTGAGGGCACAGGGTGCTGGGTTAGAGCATAGAGAAAAATCCAGAGCAATGGCAGAAAAACGACGGGACTGTGCGGCGGCAGCCTGCCTCCCAAATGCAGCCTGGAGAGGCTCTCTTGGAGGGGCAGGGGCTCAGGGTCCTGGGTTTTCTCCTGAGGCACCCAAGTAGATGGTGAGGATCCTTTGCAGTGAGGTAGGGTGTTAATAATGTCCCAATGCAATGGCCGCTTGTATGAGCAAAAGACTCTCTTACCGTAGGAGAAAATAGTAAGGGGCTAGACTCCACAGTGGCAGTGATAGCAGCAATTCAGCCATGCCGTCCAATCCTGAGAGCGAGAGAGGGTGAGGAATCAAGCCCAGGCCATCAGCCCGGAACCAAAATTTTGCATTATCTCTGCCCTTCCAAAAGAGAGCCCCTTCAGCTACCAGAGTGCAGCTGCACCCTTCCCCCACTTATTTTGTCTCCTAAGTACCAGTCATTTTTGTCTCTTACCAACTGATAGGAGAAAATTCTCTGAAAGGTAAATAATAATTTAAAAAAAATAAAAATTAAAAAAAAAACAATCCTAACCTCCAACACCTGGTAAGGGTGATCAGTATTTCTCAAGAGTAAACACAGATAACAGAAGCTTTAACCTGGGAAAAATCTAAGGGAGTTTATAATGACCTAACTTATTCTGAAAGAAGGTGTCAAATAGGCAATGCTGCAGTCAGATTTCCTGATTCACGAGTTCCAGTTGGTCCCAGGATCTAGAGTATATTCAGTTCCCAGACAGATATTTTAAAGGTATGAGCAGATGAAGGTTTGGGACCCAAGTGACAGCTTTGATCCAGAATGAAGGGGACATGTTAATATGCTTACAATGGGCTTGAACTGCAGCGAGGGAAATTCCCTCAATACTAAGAAAGAAATTTCTAATAGTAGGCTAATTAAAAACTGAAATAAAAGGTGGACATAATTAAGGAGTTATAAGGATTTCCTGTTCCTGGAGACTTTCAAGAACAGGCTAGACACACATCTGTTGGCTTGGTTAAATTATAATTCATCCTGTCTTGAGAGTGGTGAACATGACCTAGGAACCTCTTCAAGATTCATTTTATATAACAATTTGAGCAAACAAGCAGAGAATCCAAGGAATTCAGAAAAAGATTATTCACAAGTGTCAATACTACCAAAGTTTTTTGAATGTATGCATAGGAGAACACCTCACTAAAATGTTTGGGGTTTACTTTCTTTGGCTCTGTAAGAAAATGTAATGAAAAAAAGCATATTAAATTACAGTTGTTGTAAGGTTATTTCAGTTAGTACATGAAGAGGAAGAAATATTTGTTCAATACCTTCTTTGTCTCCTCTAGATAGGTTTTTATTTTTACTTGTGGGCTTCTCAGCCTTTGCATCTCCTAAAAACACTGGCTTTCTCCATTGTGCTTAGAGAGAAGTGCAAACAAAAAAGGTGACTTTGAACTTATTGTCACGAGGCAAATGATTTCCCTGTTAACATCCATCAGAATACCTTGGATTTAATTGTCTTCAGCTGAGTTTTGGATGCATCAGTTTGAAAGTGGACCAAATGTCTGGTATTAAAACTTAGGTGAAATGAAACAAGAGTTTGCTAGTATAATTGAATCATTATTAAATGAGCATGCAAACTGTACTCCCCATACACTTGGAGGTAGATTAGATGGTTGTTTCTTTTCTACAGTGCAGACCACTAGAGATCAGAGTGTCTATGATCAGAAGCGCACTTCAGTTCTCAAAATAAGAAAAACTAGAAGATGCAAGCTATCAAGAATGCAGTACTAGCCAAATAGTTTTTAAACACTTGCCAAAGAAAACACACATTCACTTTTCCTCAGTGTTTTGATTTCTAGTATGCTTTCCCTTTCCACACTGAAAATAATTTGTAACTCAATTGTTTGCCTCTGTAAAAACTGTTGACCTGCCATGATGTCTAACTTTCTAGTATTTAGACTGATAGTTATTGTAATAGAACATATTTAATTTGCATGTGTGATTTGTGGCTGTCTTGACAATGATCCAAGTGCTTCTCCTTTGTGTCAAGAGAAATAGTCAATAGTACTGTCTGTAATTTAACAACTGTGATATTTAATAATTACCAAATAACTACTAAAATATGGGTGAGAGGTTGGTGATTTTTATCTTTTTATTAAAGAACAGTAAGAGGACAATCTTACTTTGCTGTAGTGATCCTGACAGGAAGACACAGAGGAGTTATCTGCACTCATTTAACCTGAGTGATCCCAGGCCTGTGCCGTGCTGCACTAAACTGCACGTACAGGTTAGCCTTCAATAGTGTTGCACAAATCTACTGGTACCACAGTAAATTCAGCCATCAATTGTGGCAGAATTGTCTGCAAGCAGTTCCCACCAGCTACCAGTGATTACATCACCTGCATGGCCCTGCCTCTATCAAACAGTCCACCAAAAATTTCTCATGCAGCCAACCAAACAAAAACCCCATTTTCCATAATGTGTGAGGCAACTACAATACATGTCTCTGATGACATGTTATTCCCTTCTATTTCTGTAATATTTATGTATTACACAGTGTAGCTGGAGATATCTTCTTTTTTATTAAGGATATTCTTCTTTCTTTTCACCATAGTCTGTAAAATAAAATACTGCCTAAGAGGCAGATGATACGTTTTACTGCAACTTGTAAAAAAAGTGACCTCGTTTTTCGCAAAGAGTGTCTACAATTAGACTTCAGTGAGGGCTTTCCATGTGGTAGAAACTGTTGTCAGATAACTGAGAGAACTGTGCAGAAGAGGAATATTCGAGAAATTCCTGTTTGTTATGCTGTCTTCTGAAGTCATGTCAGCCTGCTCTGAGTAGATTATGCTGTGATATGAGATGTTGTTTTTGTAGTATCTACAGCACAATAGCAACTTACAAGTCATAGGTGTCTCACAAGACAACCTGCCTTTGGAGTCCAGAACACAGCTTGGTTTTCCCAATTGGCATGATGAGTTTATGTAATTTAAGCTTTTACTGCATTGGCTGACAAAAGACTCTGAGGGGTGGGGTCACGGTGAGAGTTACTAGTATTGTGTTATTTCAAAGATTCATGTTGGTATCTTAATATAATCATCAATTTTAGAGAGATATTTATTTAAAAATTTAATATTGCTTTTATAACAATTGTTTAGTAAATCAGTTCCATCTTTTAAGTATGTTATTAAAATGAAGGTTAAATCCTCCATTTGACAGTAGTTCTACAGTAAGCAAAATGTAGTATCAACTCTCATTAAACATGAAAAATAATTCAAGTTTAAAGCTAGACACATGCATCAAAAACACACATTTGTCAAGTATGGCTAAACAGATTATTTTCCCTTTATCCATCAAAAACACTTCCATGTGCTCTTTTAGAAGAAATATCCCAATATCTGCTGTTTATTATTCTTTCTGCCATAAATTTGTTACATAACTATACTTCCTTCTTAATCCTGTTCCTTTGTTTCTGATTGCACAAAGGAAAGAAGTTCTAGTTTAATAGAATGGACTGTCTAGCATGAAGGACATTCCTGCTTTGCCCCCTCCCTCTTCATCTCTAGGCAGGAATATGGATAGTTAGTCACCTTTTTGCAATCCTAGAAACTGACTGGCATTGATTTGAAATATTGTGTCTGTGTTATTTGTCCAAAGTTGTGGCCCAAGGCAAGAATATAAATGAAATCTAGAGGTATTATCCATCACAGGGGATGGAAGTAGTATTATGGGAAGAATTACAAAAGACGGCTTTTATGGATTAAAGGACCTGACAGTAAGAAGATCCAACATACATGTCTGTACCATAGTAAAAACTATGCTTTATCTTGAAAAATATCCTTCTTTTGGGTTACTTGGGGCAGTAATAATGGAGTGGTTATCATGAAAATCATGGAGATCAACAAGTCCAAGTGCAAATTCCTGCATTTGAGAGCAGCCCTCCAAAAAAGAATTTGTGGGCACTGGTGGCTGCAAAATTGTACTTGGGCTGGAAGTGGGTACCAACCAAAATTATTATGGCTTCTGTGTGTTCACACTTTCATTTAACTAATTACCTAGTGGAATAAATAATGGAATTAATTATGCAGTTTTCAAACTGCTGTGGTACTTATTCCTGCATCTCCTTCACCCCATATTCAGTGTTGTTTCATTGCAGCTTTCTATATAATCTGTTTTATCCTCTTCTAGTTCATGGAAGTTAATCAAAATCAGAAAAAAAAAAAAAAAAAAAAAAAAAAAATAAATTTAAAAAAAAAAAAAAAAACAAACAAAAAAAACCAAAACAAACCAAACAAAAAACAAAACAAACAAAAAAAAAAAAAAAAACCAAACAACTATCAATAGTTGTGGTTGCTATATTTTTGATTTGACATGTGCCAGAAACTTCATAATACGAGTTAAATGATCCAGCCTGAGTTTCAAAATCAGCAGCGCAACATTTAGATGAACTTGCTTTGCATTAGCTAGTAAACATTTTGATTTTCCACTCCTCATTAATATTTTTGTTGCAGGGGATTTCCTTCTGTGAGAATGCGATGATTTTGCCTATGTAATGCAAAACTGATCTTTATAAATCATTAATGAGCTTTTGTGAGTTAATGAGCATCAATTAACTTCATTGCATTTCAAAAGATCTGTTTTTTCTCAACTATGACTTGTGCATCAGCATAAGAATTTTAATGTTTCAAACTCCTTTAAAGGATACTTACTTTCCTTTTTAGAGGTAACTTTACTTTGTTAACATATTTGTCAAATCTGCATTTCTGTTGATAAGACATCAGATGCTTGGCAAGGCCCATGTCAAAATAACTAGAAAATGCATGTACTTGCAGAGTATGGAGAGTTTCTTAATGTTAAAATTACTTGTGAAGGCACAGGATTGCAACATACACTATTAGCATGTGTGGATCAAGCTGCCACAGAAACCTGGATTTCAGTGCTGACTGTGATGGGAAGCTGTAGAAACTATTTAGAACCAATTTTCCTACCTTTATTTTCCTGAAAATTGTAAATATCACCAGTTCTTTAGCTAAAATGCTGAATATCACTGATGAGTTTATCAACACTTCCTGTCTATTTTGTATCCAGATTTCAGTGATTTTTTTTTTCATGGTATATAATGCTTGCTTGTTAGCAGGAATCTGCCCAAAATTTGCATTCTTTATTTTGCCAGAATTTGGAACTGCTTCTCCTATCCTTGTAGACCATTAACCATGAGGTGACCTTCTCTTTTGGCAATCAAACCAGACCTTTAAATAACATCGGTTTGTGTAAACAAGCTGCAGCTATTATTATTTCACAATGCATAATAGTATAATTCAGTGATATGTTCTCTTGGTGCTCAAGTAATTAGACAAATACCATCAGCTTCTCTGTGCTCTGTCTGAAAGGCCTATATTTCCTGCTCTCCAGCAGTCCTGTTAAGATCTTTGGGACTTTGCCATGGCTCCATCCTGGCTGCTCTGCTTGGCTTTGCAAATATTCCAACAGATAGATGGGACAAGTGTTCAGATGGAGGAGCTGGACACCTCCTTGGCCCACAGTATGCATATAGTCCCTAGGTTAAGTAGGCAGATTTCAGTCATTTGGAGCCCATCTACAGCCTGATTTTGATCTGGGAACTATATGAATTGAAACAACATACAAAGCTATTATTTTTAACTGAATAGTTCAGCTTTCCAAAAACATTGCTTTCTGATCTTTTCCCATAGTCAGATTTGTAACTGCTTCAATTTACTTGTCAATCAGTTTAATATTCTTTAGTGAGTACCTGATGGAAATTAGTCTATATTACACAATTTTCTTCAACAAATTCACAAAATATCAGATAAATTTTTTTAAAAAAAGTTTTAAAATAATTCTGCATATGGATTTGTACTGATAACACACTTGATTTCTTATATTTTGGTGACATTGGCTTCCTGCTGTAAGAGTATAAGAGATGAATGGGAGAATACTTCTATCACGAAGTTCAGGACAATCCTTTTTCTTTGGTGGAAAAATGGTTTATCTGTTCCCAAACAAGCCTTCTCACTTTATTGTTGAGATACCATAAGATATTCTTGTTATCAGATGATAAAATTGCCTACACCTGGTGAGCTAACACAATACTTGATTCTCTAAAACTACTGGCCTATGGAACTGCACAATATCCATTGTGGAAGAAGAACTGGAAGTTCACCAACCCCAGTGTCCTGCCAACTCAGTCAGATGACCTGGAATATTGGGATCTATGACCACCAGGGACCACCACAGAGATCCCCAGGACAGCTGAATGCATGCATAAAGGGGAGAGGAAATATATTAATGATTTTGGGGAAAAGATTATCATATGTATGTTTAGTGTGGGATCATCAATGAATATGTACGTAAAATATAGTATATGAACAGAAACTTTCCTGTACCCAGTATGCACCACTTTTGGGAGGAGCTATCCCCTTGTGCATCTGGCTGAATAAAGAATGCTTTCTTCTTAATGCTGCATTGGTGTTAAGGAGTTGGGGGGGGGGGTGGGGTTTACCCAATTTTTGGTCTCTTTTCCAAAGAAAAGAGATTTCAACTTTTAAAATTATGAGATTTCAACTTCTTTCAACAGAAAAGAAACATTTCTTGCCTCCAGGTTTTTAGCTTTTGTTGGTGGCAGGTTTTTTTCCTAACTTTATTAGATGAACATGCAATGATAATATAGTTGGAAGAAAAATCTGTGAAGCAGTAAAAAGACCGTTTTTTTCCAGTGTCTGTATTAATTATGAGATGATGATTATTAGTCTGAAGAATTCAGACTCTTCAAATGGTCATCAAGTTCATTTGTACTTAAAGATGAACCAGACTCTTCCTTTTATGAGAACAATGTGTTTACAATATTTGTGTAATATTTTTCCTATTTGTTCTCTTAATCTTTGCAAAATTTTGCTGAGTTTTTTAATCATTTTTATTTTCAGGGAAAAGAATCTCTCGGTGTAATTTTTATGTTATTATGAAGTCATTTGGGATAAAATTTGATCATAGTTGTGCATTTTTCACAGAATCAAATATTTCTGTTCCAAAGTAACCTTTATTTTCTTTAAGGATAGTAAAATAATTAATTGTTGAGAAGATTCCAAGGAACTAAATATGGTCTAGGGTGTAAGACTAGTTGAAAAGGCTTTTCTACCTCTCAACCTCAAATAGACAAAAACAAAGGTGGAAAAAAATCCCAGTAACCTTTCCAGCATGTTTTTTTAATGATGTTGAATTAATCATTCATACTTGTTAACAGCAGAGCATAAGGTAAGAAAAACAAATTCCTCAACCCATGTACAAAATGTGTATTTCTTAGGGTAAGTTTGGAACTATGAGGTAGAGGTACAGAGTGGTCACTTCAGATCCTATCACTCTCAAGAGCCTGAAGATAAAAAATCATCTTGTATTGAATTTCCTAGTGGTAGGGTAGTAGGAAAAAGAAGTAGGAACAACAGATCCTTGTTCTTACCAGAGGGATAAAACAAAACATCATGATCTTGATACCTCTGCCATTAATGTACCAAAACTCTCCACTACAAAACTATTACTTTTTTTGGTTTTTCTTCTAGGGAATTCTTGCAATGTTTATGTATAATTTTTTTAGAGGCATATTTCCTCTTCACTGAGTTTTACCTAACTGGAAAACTAGAAGAATTCAATGTACCCAATAGTATATTCTTTGAAGCTTTCTAAGTGTCTACATATATACAAAAAAAAGACAATCTTTTGATTTTTTTCTTTTTTTTCAAAAAAGACCTTTTTAAGTGGTGAGTTACAAGAAAGTATGAAAGCCTAGAGAAACCCCAAAGTTAATGAAAATTATTTATAAATTGTTGGATTTTTGTAATTGAAATAGAATTCTATTTACAATGAAACCCAATGTTGTCATAAAGATGCCTGTGTAAGAAGCATAGCTAAATATAGTACTTTGTGATACCTGATGGGATAGCTATACGTGTTCAGAATTGTGGAAGACCATACAAGAGTGGGTTTTTTTAAACATTTAAATCTTGAAGTTACATTATGAAATGGTCTCCTTCTATTGACAAAGACTACAGGATGAATCACCAGATTGATTTTAGTGTAACTACTATACTTTGACTGATATGGTAAAAAATTCAATGTGAACCTGAAGAGGCACTGCTCCTATGTAGGAGTATAGGGCTTAAAAATAGTTTCCGTAGAAAAAAATAGAGTTTCCCTAAGAAAATTGGCTGCTGGTGACAGATGGTGATATGGGCTTACCTTACTGAGCTGTATACTACACCAGAGTCAGCAACTAGGAGGTGTCAAAGGAGCCAAAGGAGTCACGTTTGTAGGACCATTATCCAAAGTGAGAGGAGAAGGCAGATTCAGGGACTACACTATGAAACACACATGGAAGGAAATAGAGAGAACATGCATGAAAAGGAACCTGGAAACTGTTTAACCAAGGAGAAATTTGTAACAGTGAAGAAAATGAAAGACAGAAAGTATTTTAATTATTTTTCTATGTCTGTTGTATGTGCATATGTTTTAGTAAAAGGAGTAATAAAAACTTAGGAAAGGGAGAATGGAAAAAAAGAAAAGAGAAGGGAAAACATCTGCTTAATCAAATACCTGACTGGCAAAGCAAAAAGTCATGTGATAATCAGATTGGAAGTTGGTAATTTCATAATTATTTAGTGGCCCGTCAATTACTCTGAACTGATGAAACTTCTAGTTAGACAAACAAATATTATGAGGTGTTTTCATTACTTTAAAGTCTTTTATATCACCTTCTCATTTATTTTTGCCTTCTGTATTGATTATATAAATAACATTCTGAAGCCTGCATTGCAGCAATTTGAATTTTCTAAGCCATCAAATGGATCTTTGATAAGAACAGGAAACAGCATCAATCCATGTAACTGGCATAGACTCAAATATAAACTTATTTGTGGAAACCGTATTTCATTCTGATTTGGCAACACATTTTACCATGCCTAATTTTAGGCAAATTGTGGGTTTGTAGCATTTTCTATTACATTCTTTTATCTCTGAGACCTAAATGATTTTAATTCACAAGAAACTACAGCTATTCTATTTCTCAAGATCTGCATCCCAAACACACTACCAACTCATATCCTTTGAAATCACAAAGAGCAGAAAAAACAGAGCTCCACAACCAAAAAGCATCCTTCCTACTGTGACTGATTAGAGTTTTTAAGTGACTGAACTTGATAAGCGCTGTCCTACCCACACTGTCGAAAAAGGCATTGCATTTATTTTTCCCTCCAACTGAAGTAATAGTGATACTTCTTTACACTATAGCTGGTCTCTCCTGTTCCTTTATGTGGTAAAAATAGACTGCTTACTTTTATTCCCACAGTGGTCTTCTCCTTTGTTTCCTATGGAAGAACATGTTTTTTATTGCTGTTGATTAATGTAAAAGACTGTCTGTCTAGTGCCTATGAGAAGGAAATTTTGACGTGGGAGAGTTGTTTTGTTTTGCTTTTGTGTAATTGGTAGTGCCAGCCTAAAAAAAAGGTCAGATGGTTTGGAAGTTGAAACAGAGGGAAGCAAATAGAGTGAAGAAAAAAGTAAAGGATGTTCATTCCCTAGTGTCTGGGGCCATAGTGACAATTACATGAGTCCACCGAAGTCCAAGGGGATAAAAGTAAATGCCTGCAGAAGTACAGTTTTCCCAGATCAAGGAGGGAAAATGGCCTGAAGGGAATATGCAGAACTCTTTAAAGGCTGTCACAGCTCTGAATAGAAAATAGTGTATGAAGCAACCGTAAAATCTCCAGAAGTTTTGTTTACAGTAATTTCAGGACAGTTCTCAGAGAAGATTTCTTATGTGTATTACTGCAACATTAAGTTAGTTTAGTACAGAACCAGTGCTCAACTTTATATAATCTTTCACTAGCATATCACTTCAGCAGTAGTTATATCAATAAAAATTCCTGGTTTTATTAGTGTGCAGATATTTAACTCAGAAATATCTTGAATTAGTTCTTATGCTGGGTAGTAGTTCATCCAGAGAAATTTGATTTTTAAGATCTTTCGTTTTGTCAAATAAAATTACAGAAGTCTTATTCTTTTCAGCTATATACGTGCTGAATATTCTGGACTTATCTCATACATGAGGAAATTGAAAGGATTCTATTGTTATTACGGCATCTAGAAGTGCAATTTTAAAGTAAGTTATTTTTCCTGTTATTTAAGATAGGTATTTCAATTTTTGTGAAATATATGGTGGTTTTGAAATATAATATACTTCTTCTGATTGATATTTAATAGTATTTAATTGAAATTTAATGTAGTTGATAATTTATATAGTAAATTAATTTTGTAATTTTGAATAATTATATGATGGTGTACATAGGATGAGAAAATCCATAATGCAAAATCCAGCTGAAAGCCAATGAGTAAAAGTGTACCCCAAGGTCGTGTCATGTTTAGTATCTTCATTAATGATCTAGATTTTGGATTTTTGTGTTTGATGATGGAGCTGTGTGTCCACAAAAAGTGGAGCTGTGACTGATACAATAGAGGGTCATACTGCTATCAGAGAGATGCTGAGTGATTGAGTGATTGAGCACTGAAAAGAGTTGTCCAGAGAAGTTGCAGAGTCTCCCCTAATGATATTCACAGTTCTTGGCAAGTGGCTGTACGTGGCCCTGCTTGAGCAAAATGTTTGGAAGTTGTGATCTCCACCGGTCCTTTCTAACATTCAGCCATTCTGTAATTCTGTGGATATTATAGGCTTCAGCTGTAACAAGAACTGTGGAATATCTCACTGGTTGTTTCTTGTGAAATTTACTACTTAGTGTTAAAACCTGTCTGTTAAATTTAAATAACTGTTAAGGGTGTCAAAATGGCTGCTAAAACACCCCGAAGGCTTCACTGCACTGTATGGTAGAGAAGCATGGACAAAAGGATGTCCCCTTACCTTCAAGGGACCTTAAGATATACGGACAAATAAGAAAAATTCAAGAAGACCATGAGAGAGATGAGATCAACAGAATATTGTTTGGTTGTGACATAAATACCCTGACTATCACAATATTGGTTAATAAAGCCCAGTGTTGGACTGAACATTTTGAACACTTCTGACTTTCCCTCCTCAAGATGGGGGTGGTGGAGAAACATGGAAGGTGCTTATTTTTATGGAAATTCTAGCCTACTACCATTCTGTTAACAAAAAAAAAAGGTGTATTTTTCAGAGTTGTTGGTGGTGGCTAAGGAGACAAAGAGCTTTAGGATCAGATTCCTTCTATTAGATGGAATGTATGTCATCCAAATTAGAGTGTAAAGGCAGAAGAGCTGATTCTGCATTCAATTTTAATCCCACTTGCTTTATGGAAAACAGGTAGAGTATAGGCAAAGAAAATTTGTTAATATCAACAAGTAGTTTGTTATGGTGAATTGGTGCTACTTGTGAATTATTAATTTTGTTTCTATTTGATTTTAGATTCATGAGGTTAGCATTTTTTCCCCTCTTCTTGTTTCCTTCTCGCTTTTTTTTAATAAACAGGTAAATCCTTTTGTCAATAGAAAAGCTGGAAGCCAAGAATAGCTTTTATTTGGCCTGTTCATATAATGTTTGTACCTTGGAAATGGACTGATAATTTCATGGAAGTAAAGTAGGATGCTGAAGTTATCACCTGTTAAAGTTCATGCAAATATTTCACATCTTTCAGGTGGCTTAGCATACTTTTTTCCTCCTATCTGTAAGCCATATAAATAGCAATATTTAATAAGTGTAGTCCTAATATGAGCTCCTGAGGAACTCTACCAGCAGTTGGTCATTAATTAGTAATCACTCAAAAAACACATTCAAATGGTTTCTGACTTATTATTTTTCCTATGTATTTTCCAAGACATTTTAATAATTGTCATTCTCTCCCATTTAAATAATAATATACCATGCGTTGTCATATCAAATATATTACAGAAGTTCAAATCTTCCCTCCGATCCCCGAGAGACAGAGACAGAGGGAGGACTGAGTCCAGCCATTGTGCCCTCACCAAGTCTCGGCTCCACCTCCTGCCGTCTTTTGCAGTATCTCTGCACTTCCTAAGAGAAACCCCTCCCTGTCAGTGAGCTCACTCCCCAGCTAAGAGTCTACCACAAGCTACACCCCTACCCCCTTCCTCCCTATCCTGGCCACGTCTTTTGTTTCCTAAGTATTATCATTCCAATCTTTTAGGCAACAAATGAGGAGAAAAATTCTATGAGAGAAAGAAATAAAAAGGAAAAAGCCTAACCTCCGACAGTGACAATCTGAAATTAATTAAAGATCAGGATTTAACTCTTTGGACAGGTAGTCAGAGATGGTTGGTCATTGAAAGTAAAAGTTATGGCCCAAAAGCATTTGAAAACATTTGAGGCATGTGATAGGAAATTTTCCTCAGAAACAACTTGGTTGTCTAAAAAATATTTCCAACTATTATACAGTTCTCTTTCAATGAGTTCTAGGATGCATGAGTATAATTTCCTTTTGAAGTACATAGAACTACTACAGCATAGAGTCTAAGTAATATTTTAAGTTTTAATTACAAATTCTTCAGCTGACTTTACACTGAAAACCCTACAGAATTCTACTGTTATAGCTTTCAATTATTTCACCAAAAATTAGACTTCAAATGCTATTATATCTACTGTAACCTAGATGTAAAACACAGATACTAAAATGAGTGCAATAATAGTTACACTTAAAACACTCTCTAGAGTCAAAATCACAGATAGTAGTCTGGAAGCAACTAATAGTGTAAAAATGGAATATCTGTGGGAATGGAATAATTCCTTAAATATCCAAGATGCCACTACAACAGAAATTAAAGAACACAACAAGTCAAGTGAAATTTCATCAGCTGTTTAGCAACACAGTAACTGTAAAAAATCCCATAAAAATCACTGTATATCATGGTACAGTTCTTAAACTTCTATGTTCTGCAAGGCTAAAATTATTCTTTTTATATATTATTTTGTGAGTAACATCAGGGAACTCAGTTTCAACAAAAGTTCAATATGAGCGAGAGTGGTAGGGTCAGACCCTAAGTGAGCAATGCTTATAACTGTTGAGCAGAAAGAGACTATTTCCATGAATATAAAATCAGTCCTTTTACCTTGTCACAAAGACAAACACGAAATGTTGCTCTGTCAGCGATGCATAGCTAATAAGTCTGGAGGATTCAGAAATCCAAGTGATAGGGTTATTTCTCAGGATGGTGATGAAACAGTTTTATTCAGTACCAGTTCTTGAGAATATTTAATAGCCCTTTTTAGAACTAGGGTTTTTTGGACTAGCAGGTCCACGTGCACACAATTGAAATACCTGGGTGAGAGGCACTGTGCAATACTAATATTTATCTTCAAGAAATATACCAGACTGGATATTTCAGATGATTGAAAGTAGTGTGCTAATATTTAAAAGTGATAAATAGAACAGTACAGCTGTTAATATTTAAAAGTGATAAATGGAACAGTACAGCTGCTAATATTTAAAAGTGATAAATGGAATGGTACAGGTAATCGATCTTTTTCTGTCTGATACAAAACACATATAATCACAGCAGTTTTGCAGGTTTTGATTATTAGAAAGTAGGGCCATGTGATAAAACAAAACTTTGATTATCATGAACCTGAGAATATTTTTCAATCTGTATCTGTAGAAAGCAGATTAATTCTATGAACATTGAAAGCATATATAAAGAAATTTGCTTGGTGAGTGCAATACTGTGAGAGTCCCTAGATACACTGACACTTCTATCTGAAAGGCACTCTTATGCCAATCTGTACAAGAAGGGCAAAGGATGCCATTTTAGTGTGGTTTCCATCAAGTTGTTGAAAAATTTGTTGCCAAATCCATAGGTGTAACTGTAATGAAGAAATCAATAAATGGTCCTAGGAAAGTCCCACGTGATCTTGTTCTTGAATCTGAGTTCCATGTAATTTCTATCAGTGAGCTGGAACTAAAGTTGGCCATACTTTTAATTGATTTAAAGGTACTTAATATGATACAAATAACACAAAATACTGATCCAGAATAATCCAGATTTCTTTCTATTATAAATTATGAAGAGTCTTTTTACAGACAGAACGCAGGCTAAAATGAGAACCAATAAATGTGTAAAATACCGCAGATCAAAGTAGTTAATCAGATAAATGTCATCTCTTAGTTTAACACTGTTCAAAGAGATTAAAGTGAACAGTGCATATATAAAAATTAAACAAAAATACAATAGAATGTGTGTTTCAAAATATTAATGTAGAAATTTAATTTTTAAGAAGCTGGTGCATTACAGCAGGGTTAAAAAAAAAAAGGGGGTAAGATAACTGAATGGCTGGAAGATATAAGACATTCAATGAGCTTGGTCAGGTTAACACATTAAAGGACTCTTCTATGCAGAAGCTGTGGCCTGCTGCAGCCATCCTGGCTTTAAGGAGAGTCCCCGTGTAGAAGAGCAACTTGTTACACTTAACTTTGTCAAACACTCTGTTCTCTTGGGAAAGGTGCATACCAGAGAAATCACTACAGCCATAAATACCAGGTGTGAATGTCTCTCTTTTGTCTCCCAGGATTTTGGGAGACCACATGTTTGAGTGGATGACTGATAAGGGCAGAAGCTTCTGCTCTAATGAGTGCTTGGTGGTGTGGCTGTTTTCTCTTTCCTTCTGCATGTTCCCAAAACTTTCATTAAACTTTCCCGTATTAGAAACATAAGTACTGGAGTGTGTATACTAAAGATGGATCTTGCTGGAAGAAGCAGTGGTCTCTGTTTTTTTCCAGACTGCTGCATTCTAAGGATGGGAACAAACAGTATTTTATCATAAATCCTTAAATATCGTATGAGGAATAGGCTTTTATTATTTAGCACAGCTGTCAAAAGTTTCCAGTGAAATGAACAGGGCTTATGCCTTTATTAGTATTCAGCTCTTTATTAAAGTGATCAGCTCTTTAAGGTGCTCTTAAGGTGCTCAGCTGGGTGGTAGAGTCCGGCAGGAGTTTTTCATGCTGCTGTAGCAAACTGGATGAGCAGGTGCTGTCCCAGTTCATCACTCAGCTGCTAACAGTAGGTGCTGAATCCTTGTTCCCATGGGAACAGCTAGAAACTCTCTCTGGTCAACCATCAGAAGGCAGAGTGCTGGAGGTCTGTCATTGAAGTGCAGAGCAGCAGACATCAGCTTTTTACCCTCAGAAAAAAACCTTGAGCATTTCCTGCTCTCTGTCTCTGTCCCTTGAATTGGCCTAGCCCCCACAGCCGTCAGACTCTTAATATGTTGGTGGAGGGTTAAAAAATATAATTTCTAGATTGAGTAATGTATAGGGGGAGGAAAGTAGAGAACGTACAACTGGAACTTACGCAGCTAGCTGGGAACAAGCGTCAGTTTCTGTAAACAGCTCCATGCTATTGTTTTAACCAAATCAAGTGTGGATCAGGGTAGAAGCGTAGGTATGATTTAAGATAGTAACTAAGGAATAGGATAATCAGTATCTAGGGGTGGGGGTTAGTTAACATGTGTATAATTTAAACTATAAAAATCACGAATCGACTCTGTATGCTTTGGACATCAGATTTGGGTGTATCATCACCCCGGTGTCCCGCGCGCTGGAATAAAGAACCGCATATGATCGCCTCTGTGTGGTTATATGTTTTCCTACGCTAACATTTTTGGCGACCCAGGATGGGACCTTGTGGGCGCAGCCAGGACCCCGCGACCCGATCACGCTCCAGCCGGCACCGGGTGATTTCTCGGGGAGCCCATCGGAGCCGCGACCCTCGCCGCTCACAACGACCCCTGGTGAGAGGTAAGGTTCTTTATTCTCTGGTCTGGGGGCCTGCCATTAAGACGCAGCGAAAGCTACGCTTGGTTGGGCAAAAGGAATTCCTGGTGGTATTGCCTAGGCAGCCGTCCGTCAGACATCGCGAAAGCGTTGCAGGTTCGGCATCTGTGGTTTTTATGTATCTGTAATATGGAGAAACTAAAAGGGTTAAAAGAGGTTTTGGGCAGCAATAATGCCTCTATACCAAGTTCTTCTCCGTTGGGTTGTTTGTTGGCACATTGGAAAGAGGGGAACTTCGGTCAGGAATTACGAAAAGATAAGTTGATTGAATATTGTAATGTTCACTGGCCAAAATACGCTTTGCCTGAAAATCAGAGGTGGCCGAAAAACGGGTCTTTTGATGTGAAGGTTATTATGCAACTTAGATTGCTTTGTACACAAGATGGAAGGGTAGAACAATTACCATATATTGACTTATTTCTGTGCTTGCTTGAGAAACCGGTTTTGTGGCTTGACAAAATGAAAGCAATGAAGCTTGAGAATAATAAGTGTCTGGCTTGCGTCCAAAATAAGCATTGTATGGAACATGCAGTTTTAAGTGAAATTTTAGGGGGAAAAAGAGACGAACTGGAATCGGAATTATTGGTATCTCCCATGGCTCCCGGAACCACCACGGCCCCCTCAACACCAAGTTCTACCCCGCTCACCCTGACCCCACCTGATTCTCTTACACACCCCTCGCTCGCGCCAGCACAATATGTTTCACCCCCACCTTTGTCTGCTGAAGGTAATTATCCTCCTCTGCCTGTGCCAGCCGCTCCTCCGCTTGCTCTGCCTGCCCAGGTGCCGGTCCCTCCTCCGCTGGCTCAGAGAACCCCCCCTTCTCCACATACACCTGCTCAAAGCTATCCTGCTCCCCCGCCCACACCCGCTGAAAGATTTATCCCACCTCTAACACCAGCTCAAGGGTACCCTCCGCTCCCACCTACACCTCCTTCACCAGCTTCTGGCCCGTCTGCCCCCCTGTATCCTCCCCTCCCCGATTCACCTGTCCAGGATGTGATTGTGAGGCGGAAGCAAAGGGGGAATGTGAAGAAGACAAATAGAATGGAAAGTAGTGACAGTGAAGCAGATGAACTAGACGCCCCAGTAGCTCACCGAACACGAGGAAAACTGGCCCTGGAGTGGCCTCAGGCAGGAAAGGGTATATTAAAATCAGGCGAACAAAAGAGAACGATTATTGCACCACTAAGGCAAGGGGTGGGAACTAATGGACCCGTCTTTGTAAAGGTACCCTTTTCACCTGCTGATTTAGTTATATGGAAACAATCAGCCGGAACGTATAGAGAAAACCCAGATAAGGTAGCTCGTGTGGTTAAGATGATAATGAAAACTCAGAACCCTGATTGGGAAGATATTCATGTCATATTAGACACTCTGATGGATGAGACAGAGAGAGATATGGTTCTTCGAGCAGCAAGAGAAAGAGCTAGAGAAGACATACGAAATGGTTTGGTGACAGGGACACTGGATTATAATTTTCCCACTGCAGACCCAGAGTGGGATGCTAATGACCCCTCTGGAGTGGATATGTTAAGGCTAAAGAGATATCAGGAGTGGATTTCAGTTGGTGTTCAACAGGCAATACCTAAGAGTATGAACTGGTCTAAGTTGTATGAAATTCGACAGGAAAAGAAAGAATCTCCCACTGCCTTTCTAGAAAGACTTAAGGAAGCAGCTAGAAGATATACTGATCTTCAGGTAGACAGTGAGCAAGGAAGAACTCAGCTTGCCTTTATTTTTCTGGGTCAGGCACAGGAAGATATTAGGAAAAAGCTACAGAAACTGGAAGGTGAAGAGTTAAGAAACTTGGATAGGCTCCTAGAGGTTGCCTGGAAAGTTTATAATAACAGGGACAAAGAAATTATCAAAAAACAGGGGCAAAGCCTTTTGGCAGTCTTACAGAGACAGGGGCGGGGACGTGGTAGAGGTGGTCGTGGCGTTAATAGAGGTGGCTTTGGCAGAGGTTCTGGTCATGGTAGATTAGGTCTGAATCAGTGTGCATATTGTCGGATGGAGGGACACTGGAAAAGGGAGTGTCCAAACCGGTTTAGCCAGAATGGTCAGCCTCAGTTAGACAGTATGTTTAATCAAAGTGGTGAGCATCAGCTGGAGGGTGTAGCCAGGGTCATGGTTTTACATGAGAGGGAGCCAGGATCAAGAGAGCCCATGGTGACTTTGCATTTAGAAGGAAAAAACGTAGATTTTCTCATTGACACGGGGGCCACACATTCTGTACTAAATTATCTTGAGGGGCAAATCGGGAACAAGTCAGCAGCAGTCGTTGGAGCCACAGGGAAGGAGGAGGTACGGCCATTCTTGCAACCCCTAGAATTGAGCTTTGAAGATAAGATCTTGACCCATGAATTCTTATACATGCCAGACTGCCCAACTCCGCTCTTAGGGCGCGATCTACTGGCAGCACTGGAGGCAGTAATTACTTTTGAGAATGGTGAACTCGTAATGAAAATTCCGGAGTCTAAGACAGGAAAGATTTTGATGATAAAAGAAAAACCAATTTCTAATATTCCTAAAGAAGTAGAAGATGCAGTAATTCCCTCTGTCTGGGAAACAGATGTACCTGGAAAATCTAAATTGGCACAACCGGTACATGTAGAGTTAAAAGAAGGAGCAAAGGCTGTACGAATTAAACAATACCCTATAAAACCAGAAGCACGACAGGGAATAGCAAAGACCATTGATAAATTTTTAAAATATCGAATTCTAGAGGAATGTAAATCGGAATATAACACCCCAATTTTCCCAGTGAAGAAACCCAATGGTGAGTATAGACTTGTACAGGATTTAAGAGGTATAAATGAGATAACAAAAGACATTCATCCAGTGGTTGCCAATCCCTATACATTGTTAGCATCCGTAAAAGAGATATATAAATGGTTTACTGTAATTGACTTAAAAGATGCTTTCTTCTGTATACCCCTTGACCAAGAAAGTAGGAAACTATTTGCCTTTGAGTGGGAACATCCAGAAAGTGGAAGAAAAACTCAGCTCACCTGGAGTCGATTACCGATGGGGTACAAGGGGTCGCCCACTCTCTTTGGAAGTCAACTGGCAAAAGAACTGGAAATCTGGACCAAAGAAGGGCAAGTACCAAGAGACCAATATTTATTACTCCAGTATGTAGATGACATTTTGATTGCAACAGAGGAAGAAATGACCTGCATAAAGGTAACCATTGAGATCTTAAATTCACTAGGAATGGGAGGGTATAAGGTATCCAGAGAAAAAGCACAAATTGCCCAACAGACTGTGATTTACCTGGGATGTGAAATCTCACAAGGGCAGAGAAAACTGGGTACTAATCGTATTCAAGCTATCTGTGCTATTCCAGAGCCCCAGAATCTACACGAGCTGCGGATCTTCCTCGGAATGACAGGGTGGTGTCGCCTGTGGATCATGGACTATGGACTGATTGCAAAACCCTTGTACGAGGCTCAGAAGACGCAGCCGTTCACCTGGGGCAAACCACAGAAAGAGGCCTTCCAGAAGTTAAAGGAAGCACTGACAACTGCTCCTGCTTTGGGGTTACCTGATCTGTCTAAAGACTTTCAGCTGTACGTGCATGAAAGGCAGTGACTGGCACTGGGAGTCCTGACCTGTTGTTGTTTAAATTTAAGGGGGGTCCCCGGGGAGTGCCCCCCGGAGACCCCCGGGGTCTTTTGGGGTCGTGGTGTTCCCGTGCTGGCAGGCAAGGAGACTTCAGACGCCGGTCGGATGCTGATGAGGTGAGGGTTTATTCACTGAGGGAGAGGAGAAGGGAAAGGGGGGAGGGGGAAGGGGGGGAGAGGAGAGAGGAGCGTCCGGACGCCTCCAGGGGAAGAGAGGCAAGAGGGGCAGAGCCTTCTGCCTTAGCATTCTTATCACAGAGGTTCAAAGGGGCGCGGTAACATTCTCCAGCCAATGAGGTTACAGATACAGGATACTGCAGGGAGGGTACAGACTTAGGACAAACCATACATTTTCCAGGGGTGAGCCAGAGCAAACCATTTCCATAAAATGCAATCCCACACTGACCCAACGACTGGGAAGCTGGAAAAAGCCGGTGGGTTACTTTTCCAAACAACTCGACAACGTAAGTGCCGGATGGCCTTCATGTCTGCGGGCAGTGGCAGCTACCGTGTTGCTGATACAGGAAGCCAGGAAGCTCACAATGGGAAGACACATAGATGTCTATGTGCCACACATGGTAACTACAGTCCTGGAACAAAAGGGGGGCCATTGGCTCTCTCCAAGCCGGATGATGAAGTTTCAGGTAACCCTGACTGAGCAGGATGATGTTGCACTAAAAACAACTAACCTCTTGAATCCAGCTCTATTTCTAGGTGCCACAGCTGAGGAAGGCCCATTAGAGCATGACTGTCTAGAAGTCATCGAGCACACTTATTCAGCAAGAACAGATCTGAAGGATGTCCCCCTGGAGCAACCAGAGTGGGAACTCTTTACAGATGGAAGCAGCTTCATAGAGAACAGAGCCAGATACGCGGGATATGCGGTAACTACAATTGATATAGTAATAGAGGCAAAATCACTACCACCTAACACGTCTGCACAAAGGGCAGAACTAATCGCATTAACCAGAGCACTCGAGCTGAGTGAAGAAAAGACAGTGAATATTTGGACTGATTCCAAATATGCCTTTGGAGTAGTGCATGTACACGGAGCTTTATGGAAAGAAAGAGGACTGCTGTCCTCCCAAGGGACAAATATTAAACATCAAGATGCAGTCCTACAATTGATAGATGCAGTACAAAAACCTGAACAAGTAGCAATCATGCACTGCAAGGCACATCAATCAGGCAACTCCAAAATTTGTGAAGGAAATCGAAAAGCAGATTGGGCAGCCCGTCAGGTAGCGCGAGAGGTGCAGAAAACAATGGCATTGATACCATCAAGACTTAATATCTCTCAATTTAATTTGCCTCCGAAGCCAAACTATACAATCGAAGATGACAGACTAGCACAACTGCTGAAGGCACAGAAGAACGCAGAAGGGTGGTATGTAACCGCACAAGGGCAAATAGTGGTACCTCCTTTGGTAATGAGAGAAATTTTACAGGTAAAACATAATGAGTGTCACTGGGGTGCAGAGGCGTTGGTAAAGTGGTTAAGACAATACCTAATCTCAGTACGGATGCAAACAATGGCCAAGTCAGTAATGTCTAAATGTGAAATCTGTCTGAAAAACAATCCCGTAGCTAGACGACAGGCACAGTTAGGCAGAATTCTGATAGGAATAGAACCAGGAGACTATTGGCAAGTGGATTTTGCAGAACTGCCAAAAACTCGGGGATACAAATACCTGTTAGTAGGGGTTGACACGTTTTCTGGATGGCCAGAAGCCCTTCCCTGTCGCACAAACCAAGCAAAGGAAACAGTTAAGTGGTTATTACAGGAGATCATTCCCAGGTTTGGGGTGCCCCTAGGGATATCATCAGACAGAGGCCCACACTTCATAGCCACGGTGGTACAAGAGGTAAGCAAGTTATTGGGATTATCTTGGGACCTCCACACACCATGGAGACCCCAGTCAAGTGGGCAAGTAGAAAGAATGAACCAGACACTGAAGAGGCAGATCAGTAAAATATGCCAGGAAGCCAAACTGCAGTGGCCACAGGCTTTGCCGATAGCATTGCTGAGGGTTCGGATAAAGCCTAGGAGTGGGATGTCAGTTAGTCCTTATGAAATATTGTATGGGAAACCATATGAATCTCCTAACCCCAATCCAAATGTTCATGTCACAGGGAAACAAGATGTGTATAATTATGTTCTGTCCCTCGGGAAAACTCTAGCTCGGCTCCGAAGTGTTCTCGTGTGGAACAGACCACTGGCCCTGGAGAATCCAGTCCACAATATCGAACCAGGAGATGAGGTATACATCAAAACCTGGAACGAAGAACCACTAAAAGAGAAGTGGACTGGTCCCCATCAGGTACTGCTAACCACCTTTACAGCAGTCAAAGTGGCTGGAGTGGAACCCTGGATACACTACACACGTGTGAAGAAGGTCCCTCGTGGAGTCCAGTCGTGGGCTGTAGAAACTTTTGGACCAACAAAGCTGAGGCTGAAACGTCTGTAACTGTTCAAATGGTATTGGTAACTGTGCTCATGCTCTTCCTGTGGGTAATGTTAATTTCATGGATACTAATGTCACCAGTAGGGATTGCTGTTACTTTGGGATATGGGATACAGAAGGGTCAACTAACAACTCTTCATTCTAGAATGAAGAGAGAGATACAGGCAAAAACACAAGTAATAGAAATTTCTAATGAAATTCGGGCTGAGAATGTAATGATTAGATTGGTCAGAGACTTTGCCAAAATGCATAATACCAGCAGAATAACGGCCTGTCTGCCAATACCAAAGGCAGCAGGGGACCCAGTAAGCTGGGGAATAATAACGTCAAAATTACCTGAAATAGGAGGGAACAAAACAATTAACTGTAAACAAGTACCAGAGTCAAGGGTGGTGGTCAGAGAATACTGGAAGATAACAGAGGATTCCTATATGCAACCCATGAGAAAGTCAGAGTGCATTCTTAGTAATGGCAAATTGGGACAAATCATAGAGTGGTGGGTTAAGGACCAAGACCTTGCAAAATGGCAATGTTGGTTTCTACGCTATCAAAAGATCAGGGACAACACTACAGAAAGTGTTGTGGTGTGGAAATGTGAAGAGAAGGATTGGAAAGGACTGGAACCTTGGGACAGTGCATGGTCTGTGAGCATCCTCCAGAAATTCCAATATATGGAAAGCACACCCTGGTGCATTAAATGGAAAGGCTCTGAAAATGAGACAGATCCCACAGTGGCAAATACTGATACTAGCAGTCAGAAAGAGGCAAATAAGGTAAGTTGGTGGGTATGTAAGAAAATTTATGATTGCACCTCTGACAATCTAGAAATGAAACAGTGGTCACCATTGGCAATAGCCTTACGAATTGGTTGTGCCTGCAGGAAAATTAAACACAAACAAGGCAAAATAGATTCTAAGATTATAGTAGGATGTAGCAGGAGTACAATTCGAAGTCCAGGACCATTTGTATGGGCAATGAGTGATGGCACATGGACAACACACTTGCCTATGGACGGGGAGGTAAGAGAAATCACCCTGGGCCTTCCCACTTTATGTCCAATTTGGAAGAAATCCCCATTTAACAGGAGCAGTGAAGCCTTGCAAATAAAAGCAAAGCGAGACGTCTCAGAAGACAAGAACCCAGATGACACTTGGAAGGAACCCTCTAGTGGAGTAAAGATTGGGTGGGCCCTAGAATCCTTGTTTGGTCCCATTGCAAATTATCGAAATAGAGAAATGCTATATAGACTCACAGGTCAGGTAGACAGATTAGCAAGAATCACACGAGAGGGATTTAGGGAACTCAATGTGCAATTACAGGCCACCACCAAAATGACCCTGCAAAATCGTTTGGCTTTAGATATGTTACTTTTGAAAGAACACGGAGTGTGTGGATATTTAAAGGGACAAATCGACCATTGCTGCATCCACATCCCAAATGTAACTGCAGATGTAGAACATGACATCAGTCAGTTAAAACAAATAGAGCATGAGGCACAAAAGGAACAAAAGGATTTAGCTACTAGCTGGTTGGGTAAAATCTTTGAAGGATTAGGATGGAATGTGAGTTCATGGATAAAGTCTATCCTTGAAAATCTGATAATTTTACTGATTATATTTTTAGTAATTTGGTTAGTTTACAGAATCCTGAAGAGAGAGATACAGAAAAAGGCATCTTGGAACAGGACCATAATGAAGGCATTGGCACGGAACCCAGCACCTTCAATCCGCAACAACATCCCGGACAAAGCCTATGACAACAGAGGATTTGAAGATGAACATCCAGTATGAACTCTGAAGCCTAATGGACTGTATTAAGTGAAAGCATTTACACTTAGTATATTAGAGTGAAAATACTTTCAAAGGGGGGAATGTTGGTGGAGGGTTAAAAAATATAATTTCTAGATTGAGTAATGTATAGGGGGAGGAAAGTAGAGAACGTACAACTGGAACTTACGCAGCTAGCTGGGAACAAGCGTCAGTTTCTGTAAACAGCTCCATGCTATTGTTTTAACCAAATCAAGTGTGGATCAGGGTAGAAGCGTAGGTATGATTTAAGATAGTAACTAAGGAATAGGATAATCAGTATCTAGGGGTGGGGGTTAGTTAACATGTGTATAATTTAAACTATAAAAATCACGAATCGACTCTGTATGCTTTGGACATCAGATTTGGGTGTATTATCACCCCGGTGTCCCGCGCGCTGGAATAAAGAACCGCATATGATCGCCTCTGTGTGGTTATATGTTTTCCTACGCTAACAAATAGATCATGGCAAGTTCTCAAACCAAGTCAGGGGGTGCATCCACCTCCTCCTCAGGGAGAGCATTGCCTGGATCTTTCACCATGTCCAGTCTTCCATCTTGGGGTGCCTTTCATCCCCAAAGAACTCTCTCCCAGCATGCTGTGTGTTCGTCTTATTTGCATATGCCCTCCTCAGGTAGGCAGCATGGGAGGGGGAAATAGGTGAGCTCCGATTACAGTAGACACAGCTAGGACAATCAACTCACTTTTAACATGCTAATGCAGGAATGCAGGACCAGCAGGATGGCTGTCCAACCCCACCATGGACAGGGGTCGCCTGTCTCTGAGGCACTGGTGCCCCGGCGCCTCCCATTGCCCCCTCCAGAGCCCCTCAGAACCACACTTGGCACTCCCCCTTGTCCAGCCACTGCTTCCAGCTGGCCAGCAGGGCCACCACTTCCCAGGGGGTGGGGGCCGCGATACCAGCAGCTGCAGTGGCTCCAGCGGCAGCCAAGGCATCCCCCCAGGGCAGGGCCCTGCCTATGGCAGCAGGGGTCCGGCAGCGGATCTGTCAGGGCTGGGGCAGCCGCAGCAGTCTCAGGAGTTCTGGAGACATAACCCCGCCACATCTCGGGCCACAGTAGCCACACAGGGGAAGCCTTTGGAGCATCCACACTCACTGAGAATTTGTTCATAACATCAGTGTCACTGAAAATTTTCAGCTAATCAAGTTCATACAGGTAGTAAGTAAAGTTATTCGTAAATGATGTATGGTGTGTGATTATTTGCTCGAAACATCCCTGAAGGAGCACAGAGTGCTGATTGCAGGTGAGGAACCCTAAATACCCTGTCACAGATGGTTCTAGGCTCATCAACAGAGAGCTACACAACCACAGGTCCACCACAATCCAAAGAAACACAGGCACAAAGGCAGGCAGAGAGGAATCAAATTTAGGACTCAGGAGAAGGCACAATGTGTTGAGGTTCACCCTAGGGTTTCCTCAGGTGAGGCTCAGCTCCACTATCCAGGGTGAAATACATCATGGATGGAGAAGGTCTCTGTAGCAGCTTTCTGACTGGTGTTGAATCACTGCCTAGGCATATCAGAAATATTATGTGATGCAAGGGAAGAGTGTTCTGTGGCTGCACAAGACTTTTAATGCAATGTTTAGAGGATGAACCAAAGGTGGGAAAAGGCATGGATCTAAGTAAGTCAGAGATGAGCAGTGGAAAACCAGGGACCAACAGTGCCATTTGTTTGTAAACAGTGGGCTGGTTGTTATGTTTCCCAGGCCTTGCTATGATCATCACAGTCTGCCCTGTCTGCTCATTAGTCCCCATTTCCAAGCAGTTTTTGCAGGCAGAGTGTGTGTGTGTGTGTTTGTGTGTGTTTGCATGTTTGTGTGTGTGTGTTTGTGTGTTTGTGGTTTGTTTGTATGTTTGTGCGCTTGTGTGTGTGTAGAGGGTGCAAGTGCCAGTGGCTCAGGGCAGTCAGGGCAGGCCCCAGGTCAGGCAGCTGATCTTTGAACTGTGATGTTAGGGACTATCAGACTAGTTACTGAACTTCTGCATCATCAACTAGGGTGAGACAGAAGCAAATGAAACCAAGCACTGCTCACTGAGCAGGGTCAGGGGTCAGAGGGTGTCCGTGACATGCGCGGAATGTGGGTGTGCAGCCAATGCCTGAGTGACAGCAAAGATCTAGCTGGGCGAGCTGGCAGGTAGGTGGAGTGGCCCAGCAGCTGAGTGGTGTTCCTCTCTTCAAGGGTGAGACCATGGGAAGAGCTGATTAATGGGGACACCAGGAAGTTCCAAGCAGCTGCTGGAGAGACTGCAGCATCTGAACGACTCCAAGGGTGAGACCTGGTGGGTGTGTGTCTCTGAGGGTGAGACCATGGGTGAATTGGCTATTACAGAATCAGAGAACACTCAGCCAGTGCTCTCTGTGTGTGACTATGTGCGTCAATGGAGCTACCTGCATGCCCTAAAGACTACTGTAGATACTGGGGCACCAGACCCATCCGGACACACTGTCATAGCCTAGCTGCTGGGGTAGTACACATCATCAGTACATATGTGTATAGAGATGGATTTGGATGATGCAGATCTCACTGGTGGGTCTCTATCCTGTTCAAGTAGACAGGAGAACAGAAAAAGTCCACTGATGTGGTCTGTGTTTGTGTGTTCTCGGTTTGTATTTGTGTATACATACTGTTTTTGTGGGCTGACCTTGTCTGCATGACAAGTGTTCACCCAGCCACACACTGACTCATCTGCAACAGCAGAGAGAAAATATAACTAAAAGCTTATTGTTTGAGGAAAGGACAGGGAGAGATCCCTCACCGGTTCTCATGGGCAAAACAAACTTGGCTTAATTAATTTAATTTATTGCTCATCAAAAGTCAGAGTAGGATTATGAAATGGAATCTTAAAACACCTTGCTCCCACCCCTCCCTTCTTACCAGATTTCATTCCTAATTTCTCTACCCCCTCCCTCTGATTGATGCAGGAGGAGAGAGAATGGGGGTTGTGGCCAGGTCATCACACATTGCCTCTGCCACTCCTTTCTCTTCACTTCTTTCTCCTGCCTCAGTGTGGAGTCCCTCCCATGTGAGACACTCCTTCACAAACCTCTCCAATGTGGGTCCATCTCAAAGGCTGCAGTTCTCCACAAACTGCTTCAGCATGAGTCCGTTCCATGGGTGCAGTCTAGAGTCATGGGGTGCAGACTCATCCAGACTGAGTCTTCTGTAGGACAACAGCTCCTGACAGTAAACCTGTTTCCAGCATGGACTCCTCACTCGGTGAGGTCACAGGTTCTGTCAGGAGCTTGCTCAAGTGCAATTTTCCACAAAGCTACAAGGCTACAGCCTCCTTCAAACATGTACTTGCTCCAGTACTGGGTCTTGCATAGGCTGCAGGTGGATCTCTCACCATGGACCTCCCGGGGCTGCAGGAGCACAGCTGCCTTATAGTCTGCATCATCTGCTGCAGGGGAATCCAGCATTTTCAGTGCCTTCTCTTCCTCCTCTCCACTGACATTAGTGTGTGCAGAACTTCTCACACATATTGTCACTCCTCTTGCAGCTGCTGTTGTGCAGCAGTTTATGCTTCTTCTTAATGTTGTCACCCCAGAAGTGCTGCCCCCATTGTTGATGGACTCAGCAGCGGGTCCATCTCGGAGCCGGCTGCTACTGACTCCGTCACGCAAGGGAGAAGCTTTGGGCATCTTCTCACACCAATAACACTAATAGGCCCTTTTCTAGCAAACCTTGATGAGTAAACCCAATGAAGCTGTGCATGCATGCCTTTTGTACGTATGTATATACTAGTAATAGATTTTCAGTCTTGCAACTGGTTGGACCAGTGGGCAGAGCGCTGATGCAGCCTCACCTCTTTTGGTGATTTCCAGCCTGATATTTCTCTTAACAATTTCTGTTTGTTTATCTTTTATCAGTTACTTCTCCAGCTACGAGCCAGTTTTACTGAAGTTTAGAGACAGAAAGGCCCTCAAGGAAAACCACAGAACTGTTGCTCCTGCTGCTTCTATATCCAAACATAATAGAAATGAAAGTTCAGTACCTCGCTCACAGTTAAAATCTCCATTTTAAGAAGATAAACCAAAGCAAAGAAAAATTTATCTTCAAAACATTCAAATTGCAGCCCTTAGATTTAAGATGCTTAAGAATCTTTTGTCTCAGTCATGAACATTGCAAGTATCAGATCATATCTCCCACTGACCTCCGCAGGAGCTGAATACTCAACATGTATGCAAGAGAAATCATGGATGCCTCAGCAAATGAGGAATACAGTTACTATTTTGAGAGACAGGGTGCAAGCATTTTGTTCTCTGTGCCACCTAAGAACTCCATACACTCAAATGAACCAATATGTCAGAGCTTATCTCCATTGTGAAATAAATCTGTTTCTGTGCAGACATTTGCACTACATAATTTTCCAAATTCCTGAAACAACATTAATTCAATTCAATGTAGAGCACTGTCCTTCCCATTATGCAAATCAGATTCCTTTCCTGAACATACTAAGATTGAAGGGAGGCATCTTTTCAAACCATTAAAATAATATTGGATAAACACAATAATGTAGAACTGTGAAATTTCCTGAGGACTAAATGTATCACAGAGCAAGCTCAAACCTGACTAGCATGCTATTAGAATGCATACTCTATAAGTTTTCCAAGTTCAAATGGTGAAGACTTTCCATTTCTAGGACAATCTTCCCAAAAATAAAACACCGACCTTTAAAAGAGTGTGACGTGTATTCTGGGTTGCTCCAGAAGAGCAAGCTTGTCACCTGCAGAATGCTTCTAGCCTTTTCTACATGGTAGTTTTAAGGCTGCTTGTCCATAGCATTCTTCAGCATCAAAATTATTTGATAGGATTAGATTTTGCTCTGTAGCTTTAACCTGTTTGACCACAGTCTTCCATCTGTTGCCATATGACAGGAAAACACAGAAAATTTTGATGGAAGTCTTTGAGACAAAATAATCCACTTAAAGGCACAGTCAGTTGCAGATTGTTGCTTAGTACCTTATCCATTTGCAGTAAAAATGAAAGGTCAAAAAAGGCAACTTGGGAAATCACTGTTGAGTGGAAAATGGAAATTCTGACATTTTCTGAGGGATTAGCAATTACAGATTCAAGTGTGAGGAGTTTTCCTACTTCAGCCCTACAATGTCATTTGGTTCAGTCTGAGAAAATCAGGGCTGTACAGCCTGGAGAAGAGAAGGCTGCATGTAGGCCTCATAGCACCATTCCAGTATCTGAAGGTGGCTACTGGGAAGCTGGAGAGGGACTCTTTGTCAGGAACTGTAGCGATAGGAGAAGGAAAAATGGATACAAACTGAAAGAGGGGAAATTTAGGCTGGACATTGGAAAAAAAAAATATTGTTGAGAGGGACATGAGGCACTGTAATAAGCTGCACAGGGAGGCTGTGGATGCCTCAAACTTGGCAATGTTCAAGACCAGGTTGGATAAGGCCTGGAGCCAACTGGTCTACTCACTCCTCTCAGACCCTGGGAGGAAAAGCCAAACCCCATCTCAAACCCTAAATTCTGCCCACTTGGGGTGAAATTGATGGAACTGTATAAACATGCAATAGTATTATGAGACAAAAAAAAAAATCAATCCCCTCCAATATGAGCTCCAGAGAACTTCAAGCAAAATAGTTAAGGTTCAGATTCAAAGAAAATTAATAGAGCAGCATATAGAGTGCAGAAAAACATAAAGAGCACTCTGGATGAAAAGAAGTTTTTTACAGGTTCAAAGGGACACTGAATTTCTACCTTGGGTTATAAGGAGACTGCCCATAGAGCTGGAAATGGTCGGAAGCTGAAGACTACTCAGATGAAGCACCACATATTCTCATTTTCACTTATCCACTTATGAGTGGTTTTCAACTGATTCCTCTTGAAAAGGATTTTGAAGGAGTGAAGTCTATCTGAATCAGTACACTTCTACAATTTCCCAAAGTGGGGTAGATTGTCATCCAAACTCTTGCCTTGAGAAATTTACTCTAAAAACCCCCATTCTCTTTCTGCTGTCCAATTTTGGTGGCCACTTAGAAAAGTCCTATGTATTTTATGCTCTTAAGAAAAACTATCATGACCCATTGCACATTGGCATGAAACTGTTATCACCATTCTTAAGGTCAGCTAGTACACCAAAGATAAAATAAACCAGGACACTTATGAAAGTCTTACACAAAGATTTCCCCCCAGAAGTATTCAGATGGTCAGCATGTGTTAAAATGTAGGTTACTTTGGCTACTCAGATGGGAGTATTTATGTATACAGTAATATTAAATATTATGGTAACATTAAAATTAGCTCATACACATGCCCTAAACACTGCTCCCTAACCTGAATCTCTAAAAAGGTTACATCTATCCTTTCTGTTTAGCTGAGCTGGATATTCTCCTTTCCCCACCAGCATTAAGCATCACTAGTAGAGGCTGTGCAGCCATGCATCTAGTCAGATCAGTGTGCTGATCCTCAAGAAAACAAACTTTTCTTTTTCTGGCTCAGTTCGTTCCCAGGCAACTGACTGAACTCTCCAGACACAGTATGTCCACATACTCAGTAAAGCTGATCCAAAGTAGGGGAGAAGGCTGTCTCTGTCCCTGGCAGAATGGCCTTAAAGCAGATGGGCCTTCTGACTATTCCTGTGGACACACATTTGGTCTAAGATTAATGTGGACATTCCCTCATTAACATGATGTAAAATTAAACAAACAGAGCATAATTAAACATAACAGAGCATAAAAATCCTTGTCAGTGAAGCTGAATCATTCTTTTTTTCTTCTCCTAGAGTCTAGAAAAAAGCTAGGAAAATGGTAAGAACACTCTTATGCCCATTGAAAGGGGAGCAACATTTAATCAGTTTAACAAAGAAAGTTGCATCTTATGTCCCACTTGTGTGAAGTAAAAAATACCTCAAAAATGAATATGAAACACCTGTACTGCTATTAGAAAGAGACACCAGAAGAAAGAGAGACAGCAGTTTCCATATATGCTGAATTTTGTTACAAGTGTCTGATGTAATTTTGTTAGAAGATCTACAGACGGGAATAAAGTAATTAAAGACAAAGACACTTTAGAGTCTTGTAAATTGAAAAATGTAGAGGAAAATGTTTTGTTACTTCAGCATTTTTATGTCTTCTTTTCTCAGCACCCTGGTATAAATTTCCACTAATTTATTTAAATGCTCTGTGCTACAACAGAAACAAAAGATCTGATCAGGCATGGAAAGTCCAATACCATAGGCAAGATTTTAAAGTTAAAACAAAATAAAGACCAAAAAATAGATGAAACCTAAAGATAAGCCATTACACCACTATAATTAAAATAGTGAGGGTTTTTTATTCATATCTTGCATGCGTAATTCAGAAAAATCTCAACACAATATGGAAGCATTCAGTGTGTAGGTTTGGAAACACTGTTTTGGATCTGTAAAAGTCTAATAACAGATGTTGTTGTAGAAGGGCTGAGAGATAGAAAAAGGAGAAACATCTCTCTGAAACAAAATAATCCTGTAAAAGACAGCCTGCAATCTGTGGCTTTATTTGCAGTATGTTACATAAGCAGTATGGTTTTTTTAAATATCAGAACAGATACAATGTTTCAATAGGTAGCATTAATTTCAGATTATAGTAAAAGAAATACAATCAGATAAAATATTCATCAGTAAGAAAGTCCCTGGCTAGAAAATTTAATATCTGGATAAATACATGGCTCTTTTAAACTCGGTCAGAACCAGATAACGTTTGTAAGGCACCTCTCCTTAACTAGTACTAGATCCATCCTCCAGTAATGGGGTCTGCAGCATAGGCCTGCAGTCCCTTAGTAATTTAGTCACTTAGGTAACAACTTCCTCCTTGAAACAGCTCTTAGAAAGCTGAAGCATGAAAGGTTTTGTAAATATGCTGCAAACTCACTGGTAAGACATTTATACAGTCTTAAAGTTCTGGACTGTCACATAAGGGATTCACTGCAGAGCTGGTTCTTAAAGGATTTGTGGGAGCAGTGTAGGGTTTCTTCCTAGTCTGGGTTTCTTCTAGGCTAAAAAATGCCTTCAAGTTGCTGGTATTTTACAATTTGAGATATTTGCCTTTACTTACTCCTCCTTTTATTACTTTTGCTGTTATTTGTGATAATTTCCCCTTGTATATCGCCTGTTGATCTGGTTATCCTTTGCCACTTATTAGGAATAGAAATTAAAATTTTGTTGATTTTGAAAACTAACAAACTCTTTTAAATTCTTGGATATTATGAGTTGGAAATATGACATCAGACTTCAAGTATTTGTATAAAATAAAATGGGAGCTCCTCCCATTCTCCATATTTATCTTCCATCTAAATAAGTTATAATTCCATCCAAATTCTGTGGTTAAACTCTTTTTGGTTTGGACCACAAAGAAAAACCACCAAATATACTTCTGTTTAAATAAATATGTATATTTTTTATTAAAACATTCTATAGTTTAACAGTTGACTCTTGTTAAACATGTTTACTTTATATAAACTGTATAGTTATATGTTAGAAGTAAAGATTTAAAATCTTGATATACACCAAGCAGAAAGCTACTTTTTCCCTGTTAGAAATACCAATGGAAAAAATTCAGTGGATAATAAGCCCTAGGACTGTAGCAGCAAAGAAAGTGGAAGTTTTGGGAAATAGGTATGTGAATCTGGTGGTGTGGCAACAGCGTACTAATTCCATTTTCAAGAGGAAGCCAGTTCCTTGATAAAAACTAAATTGCCTAAAAAACACCAAAAATTATGTTTTGACTCATTGGCTCACTTATATGTACAAAAATTACCATGGTGTCTATGCAGTCTGTTTTAAATCAAGATACCCACCTAGAATAAAAATATTGAAAGCTTCTCTGGAAAAAATATAAAAACAAGAACAAGAACAAAACCCCATTAATTTATACTTCCGCATGGCAGGGGAACACTAACTGAAAAATCAACAGCTTCACTGATTTCAAAATAATCTAACACGCTGAAGACATTACAGAATGTATTTTCTTTCAGTTTAGTATCTGTGAATTTGACACTGTCGCACGCCTTTCCTAGATAAATACTTCTGAGTACATACGTCCACTTACATAAATATAAGAAAAGACATTCTTTTTGTTGGACTTTACAGTACTACTTGAATTCAGTTGGCCTTACATACAAGTACAGCCAGATTCTTTACAAAAAGCACTTCTCATGATGCCACATTGGCTAATATTAAATTATGAGGCTAATATTAAAAATGTTCCTACTGCATTGAACTGTAGTTAAATGATAAACAGCAGCATTGGTCCCTAGAACAGTATCACATCTTTCCTGGGATTTACCAGGCAAACTCCCCAAATATTTGATCAAGGTCTGTAATGAAATGTCTATAATAGTAACTGGAGCAGTTGGAGCATAACAGAGCCAGGAGCACCAGCAAAAACCTCTTATCAGCACCCTCATACCTTCAGGACATTCAGGCTAATAAAGGTCAATATCTTTGAGTGGAAGCCTTAATGAAGACAGCAGTTAAGTTGAGTCAAAAGGCAATGCAGTAACAAGAACAAAATCGTTACCTTGCAACTGTATCAGAGACATTATCTTCACTCCTCCTCATAAATGTTTGTTAAGATCTGATTAAGGTTCTCAGAAATGCCTCTGCCCAAATTAAGGTGCAAACAAGACCATTTGCCACTGACAATAATACTGGTTTTATTTGACAGTAAATGTGGGGGAGAGAGAGAGACAAAGAAACAGAAAATAGGTGGAGGGGGGACAGAAAGGGGTTGACAGAGACAGAATAAGGAAAATATCACCACTCTGTGGATCCCAAAGAAGTTCCACTGGTCCTCTCCAGCTGACCTGCTTGGTGGTGAAGGTCCCGCACAAAGCACAGAATCCCCTCAGCCCGGGTAGGACAATCCAGGCGCCTCCCTGGGATGGGCGGTTCGGCCTTGTCTCCCACAGCAGATCCACGTTTGCTGCCCCACGTGCAGTCCTGCAGTGCGAGGCCTCAGGAATGGCTCCGGGGCCCTTCGGGGGCCTTCCATGGATTGAGGCCTCTCCCCAGCCCCTCACGGGAATGTCCCGTGGATGTGGCATTCCCGGGGCTGGGGTTCCACAGCCAGTTTGTGTGAGGAAGGATGGGCTCCCCTGGGCAGAGGTTACAGCACCCCCAAACTTCCTCCCCCACCTGGGCTGGGGGAAACCTGTGCAAACCTGCTCCAGCAGATGGGTCTGTGGGCTACGGCCTCCCCACCCCGAGGTAAGCCAGAGATGATGCTTAGCAGGGCTGCTGCGTTTGGGTCACATTCTTCTCCTTGCTCACTTGTTTGTTTCAGGTGATTGAAGAAGGGGTTTTCCCTTTATCTAATCTCAGCAGTTTGACTTTCAGTCCCAAGTCCCAGACAGGAATCTTCAGGGAGGCTTTTTTGGTTGTAACTTCTTTATACAATTTTTGATATAGGCATAAACTATTTCAGTCTCTGACAATGTTATGAAAAAAATAGCAGCCAATGCAATAATATTCTGGAAAGCTCATGAACTTAATTTGTACTGGACCAAGAGTAATCTCAGAAAGCACATCCTTCCCTAAGCACCTCCACAAGCCATCATTGTGTATCACAGAGTAAAAAATATCTCTGAACAAGAAAAAAAAAGTATCTTTAAGAAAACACACAAAATAGCCTTGGCAGCTGATGTGCATGTGACACACAAACCTCTGTTGCTTTCATTTTACCTCTTCTTCAAGAGGAGAGAAACAGTTTTAATTTGCTCAGTTTGTCTTTAACCATAACTGTTATTCTTTACAGAGACTTAGTCTAGATTATAAATGCATCTAGTGTGCACGAGTATTTCAGTAATCTATTAAATAACCCTAACTACTCATTAATACATTTGATGTTCTCTTCAAATAATGGTTAGAGAAGCCTCAGGCTCAAATAAGGAATGGCAAATCTTTCTGTAACACAAGAGCTTGAATATTGTGACCAAAATTCTGGTGTTGTTTTCACCTCTTCATCTTGGCTAGCCACAAATTCATTCAACCATCATCACTGTGTTTTGTTTATCAGATACTAATAATGTTCAGATTTCAAGACATTCATAAATTCTGAGGGAGTCTTGAGCAAGACCTGACTTGGTATGAATCTGTCAGAACTTGAATTCATCATTCTCAGTTTCTTTTCACTGCCTCCCAGCTACAATTATTTATTTTTAAATTATTTACAATTTAAATTACTGATTTTGGAATTTTTTTCTAGGTCTTCAGGATTAACCCAATGCAACAAGAACAGAATTAGGATGCCATTTACAATTAGTTTTCAGAATTCAACACATAAACATATAAAAGAAAAGATATATCTTTAAGATAATAAAGGGTGAAATAACAAATTTCTGATGAGAAATGAGAAAGGGATTTGCTCTTAGAAGGAGCTAAACCTTTTTTCTGGTTGATGCTCTCTCTTCAGAAAGAGCTGCACACTATTTTAAGCTGCAGAGGGGCTGCACCTACCTTGATAACAGTAGCACATCATTATTATATAGTAAGTATAATCATCTGAACATGCATATCTTCTTTAGATGTCAATGTTCATCTAAGTATTTTTTTTCTTCTCCCTTGTGCCTGGCCTATGACAGACAACATTAACTTTGGAACTATAATGCATATAAAAGAAGAAGAAAAAAGAAAAATTCTCTTCTTGCTATCTTCCATCCATTCCATGTCTCAAAGAATTTACATTAGTGAAGTATCTCACAGAAATGTACATGCTTTGATAGTTTGGAATTCATAGAATCATAGAATCATAAATGGTCTGGGTTGAAACGAACTTTAAAGATCATTGAGTTCCAACCTCTCTGCCATGGACAGGGCCATGTTGCATCAGACCAGGTTGCTCCAAGCCCCATCCAACCTGGTCTTGAACATTGCTATGGATGGGACATTCACAACTTCTCTGGAACAGCTGTCCCAGTGCCTCACCACCCTCACAAAACAGATTTTTTTTAATATCTAATCTAAACCTAATTTCTCTCAGTTTTAATCTATCTCCCCTATCCCTATCACTACATTCCCTTGTAAACAGTCTCTCTCCATTTTTCTTGTAGGCTGGCTTCAGGTACTGGAATGCTGTAATTAGGTCAACCTCCTCTTTTCCAGGCTGAACAATCCCAAATCTCTCAGCCTTTTCTCATATGGGAGGTGCTCCATCCCTCTGATCACACTGGTGTCCCTCCTCTGGACTCTCCAACAGCTCCATGTCCTTCCTGTGCTGGCACCCCAGGGCTGGAGGCAGCTCTGCAGGTGGGGTCTGAGCAGAGCAGGGCAGAGGGGCAGAATCCCCTCCCTGCCCTGCTGCCCACGGGGCTTTGGGTGCAGCCCAGGACACCCTTGGCTTTCTGGGCTGGCAGTGCCCATGGCTGGCTCCTGTCCAGCTCTTACTCACCTGCATCCTCTTACATCCTGCTCACTTAAATCCAGGACCAAACTAAAATTCTTTTGCTCTGGATAGACAGAAAGGAGAAAATCTCAACTAGATGTTCTCAAGAGGTGAAAACCACAAAAAAGGTTACTAGTAAATCATAGAAAATGAAGGAACATTAACACACAACAGTATATACAACACATCACCTGTCACAGCACAGACTTATTCCACTGAACATAGAAAACCTTTAAACCTATTTGACATTTAAACCCATTTTGTGAGAAGACTTAGAAGAAGAAAGCGAGAAAACCAGAAAGATAGGAAAGATGTAGAAAAACAGACACAGCTATCAACCCCTGGGTTCCAGGCACATAAAGCTCCAAGATGAAGGTAGGGTTAAAGCACAACATGCTTCCTTGTGGCCAGCCTTCTTAAAGACCTTTCCTCCCAGCTGGGATTTTTGGTTGCTTGGCCACTCAGGAGCTGGGTTAGACAACACTGGGGGACTGCCTCCATTGTGCCATGACTGATGGACACTGTGGCTAGGGAATGTGGGGGGCAGGGCAACACCTCACCAGAGCAATGTCCCTACCACACACCAGACCCACTCCCTACCACCCATGCCAAGCCCCAATGATGTCTCAAAACAGATTACCTTCCCTAGCCCTTGACACACACCCAGGCCCTTCTGGGCTGCGCTGCTCTTGATATGTTCATCCCCAGCCTGTGTTGGTACTGGGCTGACTCTGACAGAAAGCTGCAGTACTAGGCCTTGTTAACCCTCATGAGATTCCTATGGGCTACATATCAACCTTGTTGAGGTCCCTCTGGATGGCATCCTGTCCTTAGGTATGTCAACTGCACCACTCAGCTTGGTTGTCATCTGCAAACTTGCTGAGGGTGCACTCAAATCCTTCATCTCTGTCATTAATATGGGTATTAAATATTACTGGTCCCAGTATGGACCTCTGAGGGACAGCCCCTTTCACTAATGTCCAGCCAGACTCTACTGGATGAGCCATTGACTGCTACCTCTGGATGGAACCAATTCTTCATTCACCAAACAGTCCACCCATTAAATCCTTCTGTTCAATTTAGAGGGCAGAAGGTTTGGGGTGACTGTGCCAAAGGCTTTAAAGAATTTCAGATAGATGACATTTGTAACTCTTCCCTTGTCCTCTGATGCAGTCACTCCATCATGGAAGACCACTAGGTTGACCCAGCAGGATTTGCCCTTGGTAAAGTCATTCTGGCTGTCTTAGATCACCTTTCTGTTCTCCATGTGCCTAAACACAGCTCCTTTATGATCGTCCCAGGCACAGAGGTGAGGTTGACAGGTTGGTAATTCCCAGGGTGCTCCTTTCTACCCTTTTAAAGATGTGTAAAATGTTACTCTTTTTCCACTCACCTGGAACTTCACCTGACTGCCATTGCTTTTCAAGTACCATGGAGAATGGCATAGCACAACATAAGCCAATTCCTTTAGGTCTCTCAGATGCATCTTATTCGGGTTTACAGACTTATGTACATTCAGTTTCCTCAGGGAGTCACAAACCTTATCTTCTCCTACAGTGAGAGGGACTTTGCTCCCCCAGTTCCCATCCTGCTCTTCACTAACTTGAGAGGTTTGGGAAGAGAGATCATCATTGAAGACTGCGGCAAAAGGGCTTTTAAGTACTTCAGCCTTCTTCTCATCAGATGTTACCAATTTTCCAGCATTGTTGTCGGGGGAGATGCACCTACTTTGATATTCCTTTGTCCATTAACATACCTGTAGAAAGCCCTTCCTGTTACTGTGTTTTTTGCCAGCTTCAGTTCCAGCTTTACCTTGGCCTTCCTTCTCCCATCCTTAAACATCTTTATACCCCATACAGCTCTATACTCTTCCCAGGTCACCTGTCCTTGCTGCAACAGCCTGAGCATTTCTTCTTCCCTTTTAGTTTTACCAGCAGGTCTCAACTCAGCCATGCTTGGTTCTTGCCCAATATCTTGCTCTTGGGGATTGTTATCTCTTGCACTCTATTGAAGACTTCCTTAAAAATCTGCCAGCTCTGTTCCACCCTCTTGTCCCTGAGGGTAGTTTCCCAGGGCATCCTATTGACTATCATTTTGAAGAGTTTGAATTTCACTTTCCTGAAGCTGAGAAGTCTAACTTTGCTCCTTAACTGTCCTATATCTCTCAGGACTGCAAACTCCTCCAGTGCTTGTCACTGCAGCCCAAGTTGCCTCCAGTCCTGATGTCTCCAAGTAGCTTCCTTGTGTCGGTGACCAACAGATCCACTGCATACCCTCTCATAGGGCTGTCTGCTATCTGGGACAAAAAGTTACTCTCCAGGCATTCCAGGAGTCTCATGGATTGTCTACAGCTGGCTGTACTACTTTCCCAGTAGATGTCAGAGTAGCTGAAGTGCCCCTGCAGGACAAGAGGCTGTGAACACAATGCATCCAGAGAAAGCCTGGAGCAGGAAGGCTTTCTCAATAGGCTCCCCTTCATCAGGCAGCCTGTAGTAGACACCAGCCATGAGGTTCCCTTTGTTACATCAGTCTCTGATAAGTACCCACAGACTTTCAACCTGCTGTGTAATAATGGTGTGTTGCAGGAACTATGCAGGAGTAAGCCACAAATTCTACCAAAACCTCAAACTTTTCAGCATTAAATAAAAAGTGGTTAGTTTTGAGGGTTTTTTTTAATTCTATACTAAAATTGATACAGTTTGTCATCTTGACTTTTTTAAAGTACTCTAATTAAGCACAGTTGGTATGTTGATGAACAATGGGAAGAAAAACATCAGCTTTAGATGAAGAAAATACAAGAGATGCTGAGTTTGCCCTTTTCAAAGACAACAGTCCAACTAAAACCTGTGCTACACGTTACTTTGAGTAGGTAATACAAACAAAGCAATGATAATAAAGCTCATTTGAGCAAACAATATACAAGGTCTTGACTGGGCATAGACACAGGGCTGGCAGCAAGAATGGCTCAATGACCAGTAGAAGAGAAAGTACTATCTCAGCTTGAATGCCCTATCAGTCCAAAAACATCCCTAGAATCAGAGCCAACATTTTGTTGTCAGCAGAGCAGCACAACTTTAAAAGCTTGCCATTGAAAACAATAGTTTTGTCTCATGTATTTCAGTTTGAGACCAAAGAAATTCCCAGTCATGGTCCAGAACTACCAAACCACACAAACATTTTAATCTCTACCAGAACACCAGCAGCACACAGTTAAAATCATAGCCAATCAGTGACACAAAACTCAGTGAAAAAAAATGCCATCTGAACAGAGAAGGATTTTAGGTACACAGCTCAGGCAGTCCAATAAGAAGTTAATCTAATCAATGCAAAGATTATGTAAGTTATAAACCCAAATAAGACATGGCGCTCTTCCACTTACATAGCTCCATGTGTAGAGACACAGCTAGACATTAAGGGAAAGAGAGATGTACTAATGGATAAGTGTTTAACCCTTAAATCCTATTGCCAGAAAGAGAACAGTCTTGTTCAAAATAAAAAAAAAGAGTATGATACTTAAAAAATGAGTTCTAAAGTTCATGACATCATTGATTCTTCATTTTGAGCATCAATTTATCTACATTTTAATGTCAGTTTTTCCTTTGATATACACTGTCATTTAACATCTAGTGCTTTACAAGCAGGTCAAATTATTTGAGTACAGCACTTTCAGATCTGACAAAAAAAGGATGGGTTGTGTACAGAAAGGGATAGGACTATGTTTCATCCTAGCTATTTAGCAAGAATATCATCTAGTTCGTTCATCTGTGTAGATGCCACCCGCAAAGTTGACTAGAGATTCACCTGCCATTTCAAATTCAAAATAAGCAGGTGTATAAGAAGATTGACGTAGATCAAGCAGAAGTCTGTGGAAGACTGTAGAGGGATTTACTTCTTAGCTTATTAAAATGGCATCTAGCATACCAGTAATCAACCTATAATCCAACAGGGACCAGGCATCTATGTTAATGCACTTCTTTGGGGCACAGAGTAGGATTAATTCAGAATCACCATTTCAATCATTTAACATGCAATTTCTAAACCACCTGGAAGGATCCTGAGACACCTCATTCATAAGTTTATTAATTTTTAGAGCTTAAGAGCAAATGTCAGCCTACTATTACAGGCTATTCAAGTCAATATGCAATTCATTTTAAATATCAGTTTTATGAAACCATATGAAGATTGCTTATTAATCAAATGTATATTAATATATAAACAAAATAAAAATTTATAAAATTTTTGCATTTTATATTTTTGAATTTTAAGAAAGCCAAAATTAAAATTACAAGACTCATTTGTGTAGATTATAATATCTGCTTCCAGAGATAATTACTCTTCAGAAATATGACCTACTCTTGAAGATTTTAAATTGGTATTTCTTATGACCCCATTAAATTTACATAATAAAGTCAGACCAACAGTACCACACTTAAAAAACTATAGTAGTAGATTCACGGGGTGCAGTTGGACCTGAACTATTTAAAACTAATTGCCTGAAGCTTTGAGGTGTGTAAGTGAACTCTAATGCCATCTACTGACCAAACTGAGAGGAAGATCTCTTTTTGCATCTATGAAGGATACAATCATCCTATAGTATCACACACAGATCTCAAAAGAAAATTCACCAGTTCTTCAGACAATAACCCTTAAAGTGGAAAGGACTAGATTCCATTTGCCAGCATCAACCAAACTCCACATTCAATGTAGCCACTCTCAGAAAGGGTAGGAAATGAGGTGTGAAGGAAAGCAGCAAACATATTCCACTGTTGTAACAATAATTTTGAAGATAAAATTGCACTGAGCTCTCATTTTGAAGTGCCCTAAAAGTAAACTACTGTGGAAGGTCTACTACTGACAGCACTGTAAAGATGTTCTCACAAGTTTGTCCGCTCAGATGACAGATGCACCTTAGGTCACTTCTACAGACCAGTTTTCATAAATGTCTTTTTCCAGGTTCTGTTAGCATCTTAAAGGTCGGAATATTGTTGCAGTGGTTTAAAATATCTCTCTTGCTCTTTATGCTAGCTTTCTGTCAGACACAAAGCACAAATGCCTGCCCGCCCTGCCACCATACCAATTCACGGTCCATTCGTGCCGCTAAAACGTGATGATGCTGCCCTCTAGATACATGCTGACACAAGCTGGGAGGCACTGGGAGTACACTCCTGACAATCAGCTGCCCATAGTCAAGGGGTCTGTCGTTTCTATGGACAGAAATGTATTCATGGCTTGTGACACTCAGAATTGACCCCCAATAGTTCAATTACAAATTCTCACCTAGTTTTAATGCGCTTTTGGCATCTCGTTCCCTTTTGTTTCTGAGCCTTAACCTAGCCTTCCACACAAAAACAAACAAACAAACACACAAACAAACAAACAAAGCCCCCACACACATTAAAACCAAATTATCTCATAGTCTAACTAAAGGTGATGGAATCAAATTTATTTGCCAGGAAAAACAAATTGCTTTCACTAATCAGACATGAAGAAAAAGCCTTACTTTTCCTACTACTCAGAAGTTCTAAATTATGCTAACTTGAGTTAATTAACAAATTTTGCCCATTTCAAAAGATTTGTTTCCCCTTCTCATGTTTTTGTGATCTACAATGCAAAATTTAGGGTCTTCTACACTACTGTGTGAGGATTTGTAAAGTAGCTGTGGTATTCCTTTACTGTGGTTAGCTGGTTGACTGCTAATATGGATTGTAGTTTTTTTACTTTTTCATTACAAATTATTGACAGAAAAGTGACATCCTGGCTACACACTTAATCACAGAGTCATAGAATGTCTTGGGTTCGAAGAGACCCATAAAGATCATTGGATCCAACTCCTGGATCCCTGTAGGACAGCCTAAAACTAAACCATACATATATAAACTTGTCTGAAAGATGAGGAGAAAACAGCAGTTGGTATTCACAGTAGCAAGAGCCCTAGAAGCCTGCTTAAATGCATGAAATCAAAGCATCAGAAATAGGTGAGTGTCAAACACAGTAACTCCTTTTTTACCTTTGAAGAAACCACTTGGAAGCCTGGTTTTGAGATAGTACCTCTCTTTCCAGGTGTCCTAAATACTTGACATGAAAATGGACTTTTAACAAATTTTTGAAAGATGACAAAATCTTGCCACATTAGGGATATCATGCATATTCCAAATGTTTCATGCAGAAATCAATTCAAGAATATATAATAGTAGCATAATACCAACATTTCCACAGGCTTTATGTAGCACACTGCTTCAATATTAAATTATGAGACTTTATTTTAACTGCTAGTTCTTTAGACTGCAGTTGCAAAAATATTGTGTCGTGGTTGCGGGGGGAGGTAAATTTTTGCCAGGGGGACGTGGGCAGGCCAATCAGTGATCAGGTTTTGTGCTGGGACTTGGATTGGCCACTCAGAGGTTTGGACACGCCTCTGAGGACACAAGGGGTTAAAAGTAGGACTCCAGGGGGGTTCGGCCTCTTTTGGGTTCTGGTTTCAGCAGGGAAGCATCTCCTCTTCCCTGCTCAGCTTTGGGCTGAGTGGGGGAGGGGAGCCACGTGGCCGGGCTGAGAGAAACCATTCCACCAGACTGAAGTAAGCTGGGGCCCCAGGGCGAGAAGAGAGTGAACAAAAACTAGGGCTGAGCTGGCCCCATCCAGGCTGGAGGGGTGGAAAACTGTGGAGGTGCCTTCCTTCTTCCCCCCCTCCCCCGGAGAAGGTGCCCAGCTGCGTGGGAGTTGCCAAGCCTGGGAGTGCCTGAGCCTGCAGCCCCCTGCCAGGAGCCAGAAACTGTTAACTCTTTCTGAGGCAGAAAGAAACTTTTTTCTCAGACATTGATTCTCATGGCTAGTGGTTTCAGAAGAGAAAGAAAAACAGCCTGGGACCGAGATGATAAAGCACGATTGGAAAGAACTCGATGGGCAGGGAATTGAAGAAGAGTGGCTTCTGAGCTGGACTTTTCTTGCATAATGTTAGCCATAGACTGAACTCAAGTCTCCTTTGAACATAAACTGCATTTTGGGGTGGATGTAGCCTAGCTCGACTTTGCTACAGTGACTGGCACTTTAAGAGTAGAGCAAACAGAGAAGAGAAGGGAGAGGGTGTGGTGGCGCCCCCTGCCCCAGGGGAAAGATGGGGAGAGCTCGGCATGTAAGCATCCTTGAAAGAGCCCTATATGCAGCTTTAGCCCATGGACAGTGGTGAGAGCACTGGACATGGAAAAGAGAGTGTCACCCTGGCAGACTTCTCTGGGTGGTGCCACGGGTGACATGGAAACACATAAGGGGTGGATCCGTGTTTTCTGAGGAACAGTCTGTAGTGCAAGAGAGACTCCTCTCTCCCTTGCTGAATTGAAGATTAGTTGGGGTTTTTTGGTTTTTTTGGGTTTTTTGAGTGGTGATTGTTTGATTTAAAACCCAAAGGTTTGGTCTGTGGAGAGTAATGTGTAGGGGGTGGAAACTGGGGGAAGAGAAGAAATGTTCTGAGAAGTTTTTATTTCTGTCTCTGTGTGTGTTTAAGAGTTTTCTGTCTCTGTTCTTATGTAATGTAATAAAGTGTTGTTTTTTCTGTTTTCAAGATTTAAGCCTGCTCTGCTCTGTTCCTGATCACATCCCACAGTAGTTGTTGCGGAAAAAACATATATTCATGGGTGCATTAACATCTAGCCAGTGTTAACCCATGACAATTGACAACACTGTAAAACAATTTTGCATTTTATTTACAATAAAACAATCATTTAGATGTGTATATATTTTTGTCAGCTATAGGCAATTGACAATAATTTATCTGCATCCTGAAAACTTGTATCTCAGAAACTCCGGATGGCTGTGTATCATCATAGTCCTGCCCAGCCCTTTCAGAGAGTCGCTTTCATTTTATCTTCACAATATCATTGCAAACATAGGGAAATGATGACATTTACAGATGGAAAAATTAACTACAGAAAGACTGGAGATTACTCAAATGGAGCAGCAAGGCTCCCTCAGTCATCTTGTCCATAATCAACAATTTAGACTAATGCATATCTATACCTGGTCCCTGTCAGTACCTTTTGGATTTGAGGTATTACTCTCTCTAAGTCTTTGGAAGCACCTCCTTCTCTTGAGCTGAGCAAGATTAATATTACAAGAAGCCATTGAGAAGAGATTCCATATCTTTTTCACTTCCCTGTCTTCTGTCATCTCAGCTGCATGGTTCCATGACTTAATTTCTGACAAAATAACTGACAAAAGGTGCTAGAGAATTAATTCAGTGGGTAATACCCTGCCATTCAGTGAGTTAGGTCAGCCTGGTAAAGAGTCAAGGCTGGTGTCAGAGGAAGAAAACCAAAATCTCCTCTTAAGTAACATCAATTGTGTGGGCAGCAGACCTTTTCAAAATTTCAGTCCCAAGATGCTTGACTGTGCCTGAGTGTTGCATACACTGTAAGAAAACTATTCCAGGAGGAGGGATCAACACTACAGCTTCAGCTCAGAGCAATGGAAAAGACAATTTCTTTGAAAGAGCAAGTAGCTGCTTCACTCTAATAGAGCTGTATTTGACTCTTCTGCTATGCATCCCATTAGTGCAACTCCTGATCAAACCATGAGCCATCTTTCTTTCTGAAATAAGGGCTGTTCAAGAAAGATATTTTCCTCTTAAGGAAATTTTATGCTCACAAGCTGAGATGCTATAGAATAAAACTATTACAACTACTAGTCTCATTTTAATATATAAGTGGGATTTCATGTGCAAAATGCAGTCTAAGGTCTTTAAACTATTAATCCAAAGAGATACAAAAAACATCAAGGAAATACTATTACATGTACTTTGCAAGTTTCATGTTAACATTTTTTTAGAAATTCTCCCACACTGCAGATATATTGATATTTTAAAATCTGCATGGAACATCTACATGGAAACTCCATGGAACAATCTAAGCTAAGACAGTAAAGTGAAAGATAATCTTTTTTTCTGTATAGGTGGAAGAAAATAAACTGATAGCAATATGCAATCAGTTCAGTCTCTCCTGAAAGTCCATGATTTATGTTATACAGATATCCAAATGCTGCATGTTTATGTCCTATTTCTAATATAAATGATAGCCTATTTCAGGTTGACAATTTGTTTCAGTGAAAAAAAATCATTTCATGAATCCAGGTCTAATAAGGTAGTTCACAAAATGTTAACAGTGCCTGAATACTTTTCATTTCAAATAGCGTTGATCTCACGTACAACTGTTAAGCAGCAAGTGTGAATTAATACTCTTCTCAGGCAAAGTTTTTCATTTTATTTTCTATAAAGTTTATTTACTTGTATTGAGCTCTTTTGTAGACACACAGCAGAAAAACCTAGCCCTGTCATTCTGTCTCTGAGAAAAACCTGGTCAAGTTCCCATAGCTGCTCTCACTTGAATGGGGCAGCTTGTTGTGAACAGTTCATCATCTGAAACTTTACCACAACTTGCAACATTCTTATAAGCCTGTCTGGAGTTCCTAATACAAGAATAAATTTTACCCTTAAAAAAAACTAAAAAAAGAAACTTATATAAAAAAAAAATGCAGTTAAACAGCATCATGGACTTTCTTACTGACACCTTCTCTTGTGGACAGGCACTTTCCCAAGACAATGTAACCTGTTCTCTGATAAACTTTGGCTTAATTTTTTTTTTTTTTTTCTCACCTAAAGAAAATTCCTGCCTAGATGTATCTATTTATGCACTCTTACTCTTGTTTGGTGCAGGTGAAAAAAACCCCAGACTTTCCTGGAAGCAGTCACATGTGCTCTGCAAAACCCTGTAGGTAAGGTAGCACATCAGGGAGATCTGAGGTTTTCTCCTTGATACATGTTTTTGTGGACTTCTATGCCAGCATTTACTTGCTCTTCCTGAAGGAGTAACTTCGTGAAGGTAGAGTCGGCGACAAAGTATCTCTATAAGCAAAGTAGCAGGGGTAGCACGTGGTTTATTGTGAGGGCCTTGCTTGTAGCTGCTGGGCACAGCTAAAACAGGCCAGGAGAGCAGGAAAAGAGAGGGAAAGGAGAAGAGGAGAAAAAGAGAGGAGGGCAAAAGAGAAGAGGGGATAAGAGCAGGGAAAAGGGAAGAGGGAATAAGAGCAGGGAAAAGGGAAGAGGGGATAAGAGAGGGAGGTTCTGAATACCATACATTACACCCAATAGAAATGTCCCATTACCCAAGGCAAGCAGAAGGGGATTGTTTAATCAAACGATCTGGCCCTCAGCTTAGCACATCGTTGTTCACAAGCTGATGGCTCTGTACCTTACACCCTAAATTTCAAAGCATGCTTTCATTTCTATCTCGCTTGTTGAACTCAGACTCCCAGAATCTAAACCACCATATTTGCAAGGTTTTTCTACTTCATCCTTCCCAACATCTTCCTTTCTCCCTTCTCTAAACATTTATATTCAAATTCAAGGTAGTTTGTTACACTCTAATATATATATGTATGCTACAGAGGAGTCCAAATTAAATAGCAATTTGCCTGGATAATACACATAAATTCCCATAATATCAACCATTAAAGAGAACACAGAGCACTTACCAAGAAAATGATCATACCCTTGACCTTTCACTGAAATAATCATCTGTTGAAAGTGATATATGTCTTTGTGACAATTAACAGTACATTAAGGAACTGGATTTAATTGACATTCATTGGAAGGAAATTAAAAAGAACATTCAGACCAGCAATGATTTAAGTCCTTCTTCTCACCCTCCTTCAGTTTAAACTCTATGTTTCTGAATAATACAACAAAAAATATATTAGAGATGGCTAATCATTGTGTTTGAAAATAAAGCTTTCTTGTGAAAAATGAAGCTTGCCTAAAGTCTTCATTTATTAAATTCTGAATAGGTTGGATGAAAAAGAACAAAAAACCCTAACAGCTTGTTTTTTCTTGATCTTTGCAGAAAACTGGAACTGAAGTTTTGCTTTTCATGCCTTGCCTTGGAAAAAAGAAAATAAAAGAAAATTGAAATTTTTTAAAATCTTGAAAAGTTATGAAAAAGGATATATTTCTGCTCAAACAACATTAATGTTACCTTCTTGTGCCTCTGCCATTTGTTATAATCATTTTAAGCAGGGCAGTGTCATCTAGGAGAAATAAATAGTTTAAAGCACAGCAACAGAGCTTGAGATCAATCTGACAAGCTGTTCTACAGTTGAACATTGGCAACAGTCATTGTTTTGTTCCTTTGACAATGTTATTGTTCTCTCTTAGACGTGTTCTTTTGCTATATCCCTTCATTTTCTTCTCTCATTTGACTTTTCTACTCTTCTCTTAAAAAAATAGGGAAGAAGAAAAGAAAAATAAAGTTGGTCTAAGGCAGCTAGAAACAGAATAGGGATACTCAGACTCCACTTCTCTGCAGAAGTGGATGATTGTTTTTTAATTCCACCTTCTTTTTCGCACTCCACCTAACTGTCCTTCTCTTTTGATTCTTTTTATTAATTTGATTATTCACAAGTACTTTAATGTGAAAGGAATAGCTGTTAAAAATTAAAAAAAAAAAAAACAACAAATAAACACAAACAAAAACCAAAATGAAAACTCACACATCAATAGCTGTCAATCTTACAGCAGCTTTTCTTTCTATGTAGTTGTACAGCAATAAATATAAACACATCCTAAAGAAATTGCAGAATGAGACATCTTTTAGCTTAACAAAGATCATCCTGTTATGGATAACAACGTTTATGTCAGCCAAGTCCCACACTGACTGCCTTGTGTATCAGATTAAGTGCTACATTGCATTAGTCAAATATCCTGGAATCATTTTGTCATCTGCCTCTGAACTGGCAAGCCAATCCTCCACTGTAATGTTGATGCCTTTCTTCACTAGAGGGAGCCAAAATCCCTCTATACAGTTGTAAGTATCATATTTACAAGTTTTCAATCCAGTCCTGTGTTCGCAGTTACTGTGCAAAGGATAAATGTGTTACTCCTGGAATATTATTTTTATTATCAATAACATTAATATGTTATTGCAGAAGAAAAAGGAGCAAATTCAAAAGATGCTGGCTTGGTCCTGCTGGTACAAGTTTACAGAATTTTGGCAGCTGAACTTAAAAGTGTTGGGTATAGAAACAAGTTTTGACTTTTCCTCCTGATACTAGTAAGTCACATCTAATCATCTCACACTAATTCATGCTCAGAACAGGGCTGTCTCAGCGTCTCTGTTTTCACTGATGCTCCAGAAGATATGCTAACTTCAGAGTGCATTTGCCAATAGTTTTTATGGGACAAGCTTAACAATGGGACAGACATCTCTGAGGCTCAGTTTTGCCTCAGAGAAACAGGAGAAACAGGGGTAGTGATTACATGGCAGAACAAGAAGTATGAGGGACAGTACAACAAAGAGCTAGAGTAAACCTTTCCTCACTCAACTCAGGCAGTCCTTCTAGCAGGAAGATTTTGTTAGATGTTTACTAGAGCAGGACCTCAGAGCTAATGAGGAGTTGTAGAACAAGATCAGCAACATTATTGCAGCTTGGCTTCATGGCATGTAGGTTTTGCAGTAACTCAAAGGCGGCATTCGACAAGCAAGCACTTGGGGGTGCTACACAACCAAACATGGCTTAATCAAAAGCTCACATCCGGAGAACACAGTGCTAATTTTGAGTGTAATAAAGAGAACGCTCAAAGGGATTTTAGGCTGAAAAATTGATCTCTCTCCATCATTTTGATAATGTGAGAAAGGTCAAAATTCTTTTTCTTATGGATCTTTGATGATTCCAGTGGTGTTGCAGTACTGGATTTCTATTTGGCAAAAGGCTTCATACAAAGAATGAAAGAATTGTATTTGAGGACTTACGAGTTTGGAGTTTTCTTTCAGGTTTTCTTTCTTTTCTCCTTCATTTTTTTCCTCCTTTCGTAAAAACTTCTGAATACTAAGACCTTAAGTAACTGAAAATCAAATTTACATTTTCTTAGCTATAAATCCTCTTTGTCTCTCTAAAAAAAAAATTATACAAGACAGTTTAGTTTCCATTTGTTATCTAGATTACTATTCTCTTTTGGTTTATATTTGGTTTTGGCTGTTTACAAAAATTTATTTAGGACTAAGAGCTCACATCAACCCTATTGTATACAACATCACACATTGCTGTTTCTTTAGATTATCTACTGTATGAAAGGGATATAAGGGACAAAATGCTAATGTTGTTGGAAAATGGTGACCATTAAGGCCCCTACCAACCCAAACCATTCTCTGAATCTATGACATTAGAAAAACAAACAGACAAATAAATAAAAATATAACATCTGATCACTGTTTAATCTTGAAAGCAGTATGTCTGTCTTAGTTTTTAATAGAAAAGAAAATTATCATGCTGTATTTCAGAGAAATTTTAATTGCCCACATCAAAATATCTTTTAGAAGATCCTTAATAGAGAGTTCCTTTTTTTTTTTTCCCAGTCAATTTCCAATTTTTATTACCTAAACAAGTTTTACCTTTTATCCAATCTCATTGTTCTGGAGGGGTAAAACATGCAAGAGACTAGGGAAAGTAATTAGTCTTTACCAGGGAAAAGTAACCCTCATAGATTTGCGAATGTAGCAGAAGGACAGCAAAGTCATATTTTGATATCTTTATTGCACTGCATTTGTGCTTTGAACTTACAGCCATACACTTGTAAAGTTTGATAAGATTTTAGGCTTGTTTCCAGAAATTACATAAATAATTTGGACATAAAAGTGGAAATTTCTACACATGATAGGAATTAAGGGGAGGTAACATTTGTTCATTTTAAAACATCATCCAGGTCTAATTAAACAACAAACTGAAAAAAACCAAAAGATAAGAACATGACATAGCCTTCAGAATCTAAAATCCCTTCAATCTTCAGATCTGGACAGTGTCAGATTGTGAATGCACATCTAGTGTTTACATATTAACCACCACTGCAGCTTCAGCTCCCTGCACTAATGACTCAGGACTGTCACTCCTGCCCTTCCACTTGGTTAGTGAAGAGCACTTAGAGCTGTCTTTGTTGATGACACTGTTTCCTTGTCCATCATATCTCTCCAAAGCACAACAGCCTTGCCTCCTTCACCATCCACCTCTGCACTGTTCAAATCTGGTGCAAACGCAGTCCAGCTGGGGATACTTTCTAAGAAAGCTCTCTCAGTGAACCCTAAAGGAACAGTACCTTACTTTGCATAACAGAACTGTGCTTGAAAGCCCGTTAGAGATCTAATAAAGCTCTCTAAGTACAAAAAGAGGAAGTAGCATCTAAGCCAGTAAAGATTGCCTAATAATAATATGCACCGTAGTAATAGAGCTGTGCATTAGAGTCTATATACCTGTCTATATACCTGGCTGGGATAGAATTATGTTTCCTCATAGCAGTCTGTATGGTGCTGCACCCTGCATCTGTGACCAAAACAGTGTTGATAACATACCAGTGTTTTGGTTATTGAACCAGGCTTGCATAGTCCAGGCCCTCTATGTTTGTCACTCAGCCCCTGCAGCAAGCAGGCCAGGTGTGAGCAAGAGCCTGGGAGGAGAAACAGCCAGGACAGCTGACCCCCAAATGAACAAATGCAAATGCCATATGCCATACAATGACATGCTCAACAGTCAGAACCGGGGTGTAGTCTTTCCAAAAAAGCCAATCCCCAGACACAAGCTGGGTACTGATGTGCTATTTGGAGATGGCAAGTCTCCATGCCATGACAGTGCTCTTTTTTCCCCTCCCTTGTTCATTACCTAACTATTCTTATCTCAACCTACAACTTTTCCTTAATATAAAAAGCAAAAAGTATCTCTTTAATCAGCATGCCTATTCAGTCCACGGATTCACTTGCAGAATTTTCATACAAGGGAAAGAGGAATGTGGGGGTTGATGTGGAAAATGTATTTACTTTTCAGGCCAAATTAATATGTAGCCTCTTCACATTTTCCTGGATGGAAATAAATCCAGGAAGGAATAAATTAATTATACAGAAAATATTTTTCCCATCTTTTATTCTTTTAAAAAGAAAACAGAATTGTTGACTAACAAATTCAGTTTCAATAAGACCAGCAGCAATTTTGTGGGTCTTTATACTTCAGTATAAGAATGTCAGGAATTTTAAGTTGAAGTTTTGACTCCTAATTTTGGAGATCTTAGGGAATAGAATCATAGAAGCGCATAATATGCTGACTTTGAAGGGACTCATCACGATCTGGTGCCTGCACAGAACACCCCAAGAATCACACCATGGGCCTGAGAGCATTGTCCAAGCCCTTCTTGAACTCTTTCAGGCTTGGAACTGTTGTGACCACTTCACTGGGGATCCTGCTCCAGTGCCCAAGCATTCTGTGGGTCAAAAACATTTTCCTGATAGCCAACCAAAACCTCCCCTGGCTCAGCTTCATGCCATTTGCTCAAGCCCTGTCACTGGGAACCACAGAAAAGAGATCAGTGCCTGCCCCTCCTCTTTGCCTCTCAAGGAAGTTGTAGACAGTGATGAGGTCTCTCCTCAGTCAGATAAAGTGACCTTAGCTGCTCCTCATATGGCTTCCTCTCTAGACACTTCATCATCCTCATGACCCTACTTTGGATGCTCTCTAAATGCTGAATGTCTTTCTTATATTGCAGTGCCCAAAACTGCCCCCAGCAGTCGAGGTGAGGCTGCCCTACTGCAGATCAGAGCGGGACAATCCCCTCCCTTGCCCGGCTGGCAATGCTGGGGCAGGCTATGGTTGGCCATCTGGGCTACCAAAGCACTGCTGACTCATGTTCAACTTGCCATCAACCAAGACCCCCAGGTCCCTTTCCATGGCACTGCTCTCCAGCACCTCATTCCCCAGTTTATACACACAGCCATGGTTGCGCTGTCCCAGGAGCAGAGTCCAGTATCTGTCCTTGTTCAACTTCATAGTGTTGGTGATTGCCTAATCTTCTAATTTGTCAAGAGTACCTTTTCTAAAAGATTTTCCCAGCTGGGCTACCACTATTGGACCATATGTTTCTCCATAAGTAACAGCTTTCATTATCACTGATTTAAAATTTATAATGCAAAAAAAACCCCAGTGATGTGTCTTACATTCTATTAGAATGATTGCTATCTGCTTCCAACAAAATCCTTTTTTTCCACATAGGTTTATGTAAAAAAATTATGTTTCTAAACATTATAATGAAACTCCATCCTCTACTTTAGAACTTGTAAAGGACATTAGGTACACTGAGATTATCTACAGATAACTAATGATTGATTAATTTACAGTCTTAATGCATTTTAATATAATCAATTCACCCTAGTTAAGCAGTAATTGTTCAGAGCTCTTCAGTCAATCAAGAAAGAGCACAACAACACTCTGAGGGACAGAGCTAGTAAAATACTTATTCCAAAATTGACCCACCCTTATGTCCTCAGTGACAAGGTATTTGCATTTTTTAAAATCAAACAATTTTTCCAATTAGTAATCAGACTAGTAATTTCTTTGTCCCTTTCTAGTATCCATGTTATCATATTAAGCATCACAAAGATCAGCAATGAGAGATGAAAGATAAAAATCTCAATTTTTAATTTAGTAATTTTGCTTTAATATTTCCCTATATTCAGTAGACTTCCTCCTTCTAGAAGGGAATAAGATCTTCCAGGTTTTGAGTTAAAGTTATCCTTAACAATCTAGGAAAAAACCCAACCACAAAACAACAAACCCAGTAAATCTAAAGGCAAGTCAACACCAGTGGTTTAGAATTAGTGGACCTACATAGTAGTTTAATAAATACCTTCTCTAGAATATCATCATGTGAGTTATTACAACTCAACTATGACTACTTGAGGATTATCAGTTCTGATTAAAGTAATATAAAGATATATAAAACTAACTGACACTTTAAAACTATACTTAAGATGCAATTAAATAATTCTGTTGGGTCTACCCGGAATTCTCACTGATGCTTCTTCTAATGCACACTGGCAAATTGTACCAAATTTCAGCAAGTTTCAGAATACAAACATAAGAACATGTTAGATCATGCTTTTTTTATATTTAGTCTCAAAGTTCAAGTGCCAGTAGTATCTCACATTGTAACTTGTCACTGTTAAAACACAGACGTAAAAAGTATTACAAAAACTATTCCCATTATTACTAAGAATTATAAAAATAGGGCAGATACTTTACTAGTGTAAATTACTCCAACATTACAGAACTAAATCAACTCCATAGTGAATAAAAGTTACACTGTCATTGAAGAACATCCACAATTCTAGTTTTTACAAATGCTGATTGTTCCACTTTTGGTTTTTTAGAGCTTGTTTCACAACAAAATTGTTAATAATGTGGGGGGTTTCCCCCTGAGTTTTAGTATTTGTTATGAAAAATTAGTATTTCAGATAAATTAAAACTACTACTAAAACTACTACTATCAATTGTAAATTGACTGTGAAAGGCTGTAGCTACATACTAGGAAAAATGTTTTAAAACACAAACTACTTACATGAAATTAGTTTCCAAGTAGAATTTCCAAGGAAGACTAGGTTACTTCAAGAAGTAAAAATGACATCCACTAATAACAGAAAATTTACTGTACTAAAAAAGTTTTCATTTCAAAAATCACTAACTTTTATTTTTGCAAAGAATTCACACCAACTACATCTCAGATTTCAGGCACACACAAGTATTAGAATGAAGAATACAGACTTTTGCACCACAGCTTCATAATAGCCCAGAATCTGTAAGTGAAGCACTACTATTTTTAATTTACCAACAGCTTCCCAAAGTGGAACAGCTGCAAGGCATATTTCTTCTTTATTTTCTTAATGTTGGGTAATATTGGCCACCATAATAATTCTCTTTTCCTCTCAAGAATGACCAACAGGATAGTACAAACTTTAGAACACAATATAATTTATAGTACAAAGAAAGACATGATACAGTGATGGCTCTACCCAGATGGTCATCTCATGACTTCTTGACCATATACTCACTTAGCACTCACACACAAGCATAAAATAGGCGATTCCCTAAGATTTTGAATTATAGCACTGCTTTTCTCAATATGTCACAGAATGACAATTAAATTCTTTAATATGATCCCCAATGACATGAAAGTGATCATCTCTGTTTCTTACACTCTGTTTCTTATACACTCCAGCTGAAAGCTGAATTCTTGTAAGTCTCAGTTTGCTCATTCTTTTATACCATACCTCCTCAACACTTTAACCATAGGCTGCAGTATTCAGTAGCTGTCTTGTTTTCCTTCCATGTGCTCACTCTGACTCATTGAATTCTCTTGGGAGGAAAAAATTAACCTTTTGGGATTTTCTTCTTTATCCCAATATGAAGTTAAAATATGATTTCAGAATGAAAAAGGTTAAATCTTACAAGAAAAATCTCCTAGAACTTAGATCCAACAGCTTAATTACTAGGTTCCTACACAAGAAAAATGCATGTGCAAATCCTACTTATGAGTCAGAGACAAAAAAATTAAACTGTTGTTGTAAGTGTCAGTGGAGGACACAAACAATGGATTTGCTATCTTTTCTGATTACTCTTACCTCTTCCTTCCTTAAGTATCCTTTGCTCCTCTGCGTGCTGATTCCCAAGGTTACGTTCTTGTAAAGAAGAAACTATATAATATGCTGTTTTGGTAGAGATATGCTTTGTAAATACAAAGGAGAACCACTATTAAAATCATCCTTTGCGAGCAGCTTTCCACAATGCTCCTTTATGGATAATACAATTACTTTTGAATCCTAGATCACTTAAAGATACGAAATAATCAATGTGTATTGAAGGAAGCAACACATATTTGTGTTATTATCCGGGTTTTTCTACCAAAGATAGAGACATACATACTGTCTCTCATTTACAAGCTGTACATCGGCCCCTAAGGTTGTTTTTGAAGGGCTTTTTGATTTTCAAAATGATTTAAAATACAAACTAACAAACAAATAAAACCCCCAAAACCACAGCACTACAACAGCAAATATTTCTTAGCTAGTAGAAGAATGACTTTAAGACAATTATTTAGGGACAAGTTGATTCCATTTGGTTTGCTTGTTACAAAACCATATCTGAATTTTCCAACAGGAGAAATCATATCTTGGAATTGTGAATTGTAAGAAACTTTTTTCAGGTTTGAAATCATGACTTACCTCATGATTGTGACAGTAAAGAAAAAGTTTTAAAATATACATTATTTTAAAAATCAGTGTGAGGAATCCTCAATCACATGATTTGAAAGGTATCAAGCATCTTCCATTCCTGTATCTAGGAAGATTCTGCTTATTTGGCAGAACTGTCTCACACAACTTGCAATTTCAAACAATTCACAATTACTATTTATCATCCCACTTTCATAAATGCAGCTCTGGAATTTTTTCATTGCAATAGCATGCACCAAAGCACTCTGCACCAAAGGCATATGAATACATCCTGTATCTTGGAGCACTCTTTCCTACTAGCCTTTACAATTCTCTTATTTTTGGAGCTCAGGAATAAGATTTAGTAATATACAACCTAAGTTAGTAGCTTTCTCCCTTTGACTACTACTTTCTTAATGTCAGCATAGATTTTAAATGATTTACCAAATCATTTGTTTGGTAAACAATATGAAATCAAAATACACTAAAGGTAGCTCTCATTCCTATTCTATCATATTTAAAGATATGAAATCCCATCATATCCCATCATATTTAAAGTTGTGAAAATATTTTCCTGTCTGGTATTCTTAGCAAAGTTAAAGCTAAAAGCACTATTGGACTTACATTTCCAGGACTTTGAAAACAGAAATTGCCATTTTATCCTTTGTCTATTTCAAATTCAATAACTGAATTTAGTTTTTCTTTAAGTTTTGACGTTGAAAAGAAGGAGGGAGAGGAGAGCAGAGTCCCAGTATTTTAAGTCTGTATTTATAGAAAGGTGTGGTAGGACTTCTGGCGTATGAAAGTATCTTCAAACAACAATGAAAAATTAAGGCAGCATTTTTGTGACCAACTACATTGAGTTGGGTCATTTAATGTGAACACTTTTATTACATTTGCAATAGTACTCAGAATCATCATGATTCCATCGACTGATCAGGAGAACGAACTAACTGACTAATAGAGCTTTATTTGAAATTAAGACACCTGGTATGGTTCATTAATTTGGTCATATTGTATTCCCCATGCCTTCAATGAAAAAAACCCTCAAGAGTTACATCAATAGTAAAGTTCTTGGGTTTGGGAGTTTTTTCTTTTTTAAATGGATATTCCAAAAAACCTTGATGTATTTTTGCAGTAGGATTTCTAATTTATATATCTGTAGATGTATTTAAAACTAAAAGATTAAGACTCTCCAGTTATACTCGATTGGACACTTCCTGAATTTTAAGTTTTCAGTTTCTTTAAATGACTAAAAGCCTCTTAAAGACAGTCCCACATTGAAATTATATGATACTGCTGCTTTACCCAGTATGCAGAGGAATGTTTGGTATCCATATCACTGAATGTTCTCAATTTAGACACACAGAATGGCCAAATACAGTCCTGCCAAGTATTAATTTCCTGTCATGCTTTTCTTTAACAAACAATATTATTGCATCTTCCTGTTTCATAATAATTTACTAAGTCAATGAAATCTCTCTGAGTTACAGCAGTGCTTTTACTTCCAATCTCCACCTAAAGGGCCATACCACTGAAAGTTCAACAAGAGGTCCTGTTATTCCACGTGCCTAATTTGAGAAACCCAGGATCTAATATGCCAGTATCCCAAAACATAAGTTTACTTGTGTTGTTTTGTGAATATCATGTTAAAATCAAGCCTATGTCCAGCCTTACATGTATATATATAAAATATATATATAATATAAAGCAATACCTAGTTCCCAGCTCCTTACTGTCATCTCTTTAGGGAGACTTATTAAAATTTCAAACACTGAGTGTTTTTCAGTTTTGAAATGGTTGAATGCTTTTGCCAGTTCCCTTCACATCTTGTATGCCTTGTATGTTCCTCAGAGGGACAGAAAAGTTCTATTATCTATTGAGGTGCCAGTTGTTCCCAGCTTCCTGTGATGGAGCAGTAGGAGAGGCACAGTTTGGATTCGCAGTCAGGTCTATAACTCCTGTTTGCTGCTCTACAAGACTCTTTGCATTTTACACATATAAATACAAGGATATAAGAACATAACTTCCTGCAATGCAATACAGCGCTCTTACTTCTAGTCATCATATCGCTCAGTCTTGCCACACAGCTACCAATATGCAAGGACTTCCTCAGGAAACAGAGCAGCATCTCAGCAAATTATTTTGGCAGAGTGATCAAAAGGAAAATTGCTAAACCTATTCTGTATAACTCATCTTTGTGAAAACATAATTCATGGACCTCCATGGGACAAAGACTAGTCCTGAGTTTTGTCTCACAACCTGTGCTTGGAAGGACTATCCAGTTCCAGCACAAATACTGCACATTTCCTATGAAGCTCAGGAATTCCAGGATGCATACCCAGCTAATGTCAGCCACCAGAAAAAACTTCTTATTCTCTGAATTATGGAGTACCTGTTCTGAAGGAAACTGGGCAGCTCAAGTGGAGGTAAAATATTTGGAGAAAGGTTTGGAGAAACCATTTGGAGATTCTGAAGATCTTGTTATGGTGAAAGTGACTTAATATCTTATGCATTGGGTCTACAACACAACATTATGATCATTGCGGTAGACTGCAAGGACAACCTTCCTGAGGAGCAGTCATGTGCCTGTCCCACATAGTTCAAGCCAGCTTCAATGGACTCAGGGCACAGCTGAGCCCTGTAGTCAAAGTGGTGGCACTTCTTGGAAAACTTATTTAAGAAATGGAAAAAATTGTTGCACAACAGCTGAGAGAGAGGAGTGAGAAATACGTGAAACCAAGATCAGAGAACGAGGGGAATGGTACTCCAGGCAATCACTCCAGGACAAGTGATTCCCCTAAAGCCCATGCTGAAGCAGGTTTATCTTGATGAAACTGTGGCCCACATACAACTCAGGTTGAAACACTGTGTGAAGGATTGTGTCCCATGGAAATGACCCACCCAGGAGTACAGGAAGAGTGTGGTAAGGAAAAAGTGGCATTGAGAAGCTGTTATAGGTTGATCATCATAACCATTGCCCATATCCTGGCAGCTTTTAGGAAGAGGAGTTAGGATTGAAGGACTGGAATCAATCCTGTGAGAAAGAAGAAGGATGAAGAGAAGGCAATATAGATATTTTGTATTTGTTTCTCACTATCCAGCTCTATTTTAATTGGCAGTAAATTAAATTATTTTTCCCATGTCCAGTCTGTTTCCCCTGTGATGTTACTTGGTATGTTTTCTCTTTGTCTTTATTGTGACTGTTATAAACGTGAAATTATTAATTCATGTTCTTATGGTAAATTGGAAAATTATAAAACTGTATAAAGTTATATCAGGTAAAAGTTTATGTTTTAAGAGATTTTGCAGCAGATGGTGAAACTGACCACCCTGGAACAGCAGGCACCTCCATTCAGAAAAGAATAAAAGACTTTTCCGGGAAAGCTTGCAGCCTTCTCAAGTACCAGGAGAGGACCTGTCAGATAAGGTGGCACCAGCAACTCACACCTCGGGTGCCACATTCACAGACCATCAACAACATCATCCATATCTCGATCATTCATCAACTATAAGGACCTATAGAAATTGGACATTAACATTTGAACTAAGAAAAGAACTCTTTTCTGCTTGACTGGGGAAACTCCTGAATTTGTATAGCTGGTCGAATTTGTATAGCTGGTCGGGATACAATGGGAAATACGGGGAAATATTGCCGGGGGCGGAATAAAGTGTATAAAAACCAAGCCCCGAACTGGGCTGATTTGTGAACCGTTGGGGGGATAGCAGGCTGCCAGACCCTGTATCTCACGGTTCACCCTTGGCATTTCCCGGGAAAACTCTCTCAAGTTTCTCTGCTGTTGGTGGGTTATCGAAATTCTGTGATTTGATCTGTTATTAATAAACCAAATTATTATTTTAATTGGAATATCGTATTGGCATTTATAACAGTGACCCATGAATTTTATCAAAATTTCTTGTTATCTTGCTGATGTTGAGCAATGGGAAAGCAGGTCTGTGGGTGTCTACCAGGTAGCCAAGGTCAACCCACCATGTGTAGTGGAATTTGACACAAAAAACCCCAGAAAAGTCAGATAAAAGTATTCCATTTCATTGACAGATAAGATATAAGGACAAAAATAACTTGCTCACTTAAAACTATAGACTGTAGCAGAAACAAAAAAGAAAATTTTAAAACTCACATTACAATCTTGTTACTCATGACACCTTCTAAGAAACCTTATGACACTTTCTAACTATACAGTTCAGAACTGCCAGAACCTCACAGAATTTTATCTTTTTTGCTCCTGCCCTCACATCCAGCTTCATATCTTCTAGCACATGATGTAAACCCTCTCTCATATTTCCTTGTTTTATATGACTGGACAATGGAGTCTTAAATGGTAGTCTGACAGCAAAGGTATTTCTCTTACATTTCTTTAAATTTTAGGGTTGACTTGGCTCTCTTCTGCCTCAAGTAACAAATTCCTATCTCTAAGGTTTTTCTTCCTACAAAAGTGACTTCTCAGCCCTACTTCTAAGGGGAATCATTAACTTCTATAATCACTTGGAAGAATTAAAACTTGGTATCAATAGTTTCAGAAAGAACTTTTGTCCCATCTTGTTGGTAAGACCTGGAAGACAGAGAACCATATTTTAATACATTAATGAAAAGTCAAGTTTTAAAATGTTGAGGTCCCATTGCCCTTCTTTAATTTACATTAGCAGTAAATGAAATATATATTTGGTTTAAAAATTAACTCTGAGAAAATAGATACAGAGATGCTGTTATTCCTTAGTGCCTTGCTGTAAAGTACATGCAGTTAACACTTTGTAGTCCTCTTTCTTCTGCTGCTATTGTACTCTTTTAATTCTTATTTGCTGTGTCTTGCAGGAATATTTTGAGGATTAAATTCTGAATGACAGTACAAACATTTTTGAAGGAATGAATATATTCTGCATTTTTGCCTCTCTTCTCAGCTTCAAAATCACTGTTCTCTATCACTCTACATCAGTCAATTGATTTTGTTGTACACAGCAATACAGTGGAAGTCTTTTACAAACACCCCTTCATATTTTGTATGTTATATGGTTAAGTACAAAAGCATGATTCTTCTTTCAGACAGCACTACTGCTTATCCTTCCTTTAGTAACTGGAATAAACAGTTCACATACAATTCCTTCAAATTCTTTAGTCTATCTTTCCTAACAGCAGTAGGATTAAATAACAAACAGCTTTGAGCTGAACTCTGCACACTCTAATAGTTCTTCTCAGAGAGAGACTCAGACACTGAAAACTGTTACTCTTTATAAACTTATTTACACCTAGAAGTACTGAAGTGCCAAAAGATTACTCATTAGTATAATTTCTAGCATGACCTAGATATGCTAGAATACCATAACTCAGTGAGAAAGAAACAGTCTGATACAACTTGCACCGTCTCTAATGTAATACAAGATTTCAGTTGGTCCAGTTAGACAATTGCATTACTCCAGGACACAGGGAATAATTTTCAAGGTTTTGGCCAAGTGTAAGCAATATACTAGCATGAAATATATTGGTTTGCTAGAACTGATGCCTAAGAGTGGCCTTCCTTTAGCAGAGAGGATGCTCCAAACATCTGCATTTGTAAGCATTTGCACTGTAAGCTCTGTCAGATTGGAATATAAGCAGGGAAGCTTTTGACTCTAATAGGTGTGCTAATAAAGTTTCCAGATGTCAATACTGTGTTATATACAGTAGCATATAGTTATGGCACTTTATGCTTCTTAACTTCCAGTAAATTAGAAAAACGAAGGCTACGGTGACATGTTACAAAGAATTGCCATTTTATGTATAAGGCTACATAACAATGCTTATCAAATGAAGACCAGGTTCCTGCTAACACATGGTCACAGAGGAGGGCCTGCAGCACAAGAAGTGCCTTATGGTGGGAGCTCCTTAAGCAAGGGTGCACATTCCATCAGACCTGCCCAATATAATGCTTTTTGCTGTGACATTCTACCTGCCAAGTGTACCTGGGCAATGCTCTACAAACCAGGCCAGCTGGCCAGCCACTTGAATTTGGGAAGACAGATCATGAATGAGACCTCTAGAAGTTTATGATACACCACCAAGCAAACAAGCAAAGCAAGAAAGGTACCAGATAACCAATACTTGGATGATATAACTGTTGCAAACCCTGAAAAAATGCACTCTGTCCTGGAAATGGTATAATGGCTCTCTAAAGGAGAGTTACGGCATATTAAACCTACATGTAGAACATGACATATTTTGATTGTTCAGGTTTATATCTAAGAAAAGGGGGGAAGTATACTTCACACTCAATTTACACTTTTGTTAACTAAACATTGAGAAGAAAACACTAATAGACATAATGCTTATTTGACACCTAAGGTCTACACCCTGCAGCTGCTTTTGGAAAGAATTAATGCTTCCAACTTTGTCACAAAGAAAAATCAGAAAAGTCAGGTTTTGGATGATTCTGTTTCATTGACAGACAAACTATAAGGAAAAAATAACTTGCTCACTTAAAACTACAGACTGTAGTAGAAACAAAAAAAAGAAAATGTTAAAACTCCATTAGCATTTCTTTCTGTGGTGACTTAGACCAAACAGAACAATACTTTAAAGAAAAGTGTGAACTTTTCTCAGTTGTCCTGATGCATATTAACTTTAAAGACTCATTATAACCATATAAATGCCCCTGTTTATGTTACTCCTTTCAGCTTTTAGCAAGACAGTTAGCCAACGTAGAGATACAATGTTTCTGGAGAGGTCCAATTGTGTACAGATAGTTTGTTCAGACAAGCTAGCAATCTGTTGAAATTTTAGTTGATTGTAACCTGTAGTTTTAAGTGAAGACTTGGTCATGCTTGTCCAGCGACCAGTTTGTTATTCATTTAAATTAAATTAATATAGTCAAGAAATTTTATGCATACATTTGTATCAGCCAGTGGTGTTATTTCTAACTTGAAAAAAATTTAAATTATGTACTGACATATTTTCAAGGAATTGCATAAATGAAGAAATTTATAATTAAATAATGAAAAAGGCACCCTATACTTAGTTGGTCAAACTTAACCAGTGTATCTAAACTACTCACTATTTCTTTTCTCTTCCATATTTCCAGTTTCTGTCCACTGCAGTTGACAAATCTACCTGCACTTTAAGTATTGGCAGAGAACTGACATTTGCATATTACAAAAAATTGTTTTGAAATAACCACTTCTGACCAACTGTTAGTGAAGATTTAAGCAAGTCTCAGATCTAAACTAAACTGATTTCTAACAAGAATACTCTGAAAGTAGCCCATAGACTACACTGAAAAAAAATCAGACTTTTTCCTCCTAGAGTTGAATGCACTGAATAAATTTATTTTTCTTTCAAGTAATTCTATAAAAGAATTGATTTTTTGCCACCGTTGTTTTCCTCTAAATCTTATCTCTAGTCTTTAGCACTGTGTAGCTGGCTGTTTGGTCAAGCCCAAGTGAGGACAGGACTCTGGGTGTGGTAAAAATAAAAGGGGTGTGAAAGGCAAAGAAGGCAAAAAAGATATAGTATTCAAGTCACAGGATAATGACTGTGTTACTTACATAAATTGCTATTGATGGCTTATTAGCAGAAGAGAGAATGTAAAAGTAAATGGAATAACAGTAAGAATACAAAATGAGTGAAAAGAAGAAAAATAAACTATACCTGCTTGTTATAAATGCCAATCCAGTATTCCAATTGAAAATATGATTTGGTTTATTAAAAATCAGATTACAGAATTTTGGTAAAAACCCCCAGCGGAGTTATGGTGACAATAAACCCAGGCTCGTCAAAGGGTGAACTGGGATGCAGCCTCTAGCGCACTGCAGTCCCTCCAAAGTTCATGAACTGGCCCCGTTTGGGGTCCAGGTTTTATACACTTTATTTTGCCCCCAGCATAAGATTTACTTACAGTTCTTTGTTTCCCAGGACTGGTTATTCAAACTCATCACTGTTGTTGGTTTGCTGAAAGGAGTCTCCTCTGGTAGGGAGAGGTGACAATTTTAGTCCTCCGGTGCATGAATGGAAACCGAGATTTGTGGATGGAAAGGCGTTCTCCTCCAGAGATTGGTGCGATGATGATGCTCTGATGATTCTGCTGCCCACGGGAGGAAGGACTGATTGCTTATCTTAATGTGTCTTCTTTTCTGATGCCAATGACGGTGCCCAGGTTCCTGACATTTCACTGTCTTTTCCCTAAGTGGTGATTTTAGGGTGGTGCCTGCCTTGGGATTTGTACATCCCAAGGCTGGCTGGAACTAAGGTTACATTTTCATATAACATATTTACAGTTGTTCCATAAGAACACAAATTAACATACCATATTTATTATATTGCTGCATTTAAAGAGAAAGAAAATCTTTGCTATGATATTACATCTCAAGTTGTGGTCTTTGAACTCTTCAGGACATGTTTTAGAATTACCTGAAGGGCAGAAGCTGAAAAATTAAAGTACTAAGTGTGGTGGAATTGTTTAGAAAGAAGAGAACAAAAAGCAAAGAAACCAGAATATAACTTAGTGCATAGTTAAATTGTAAAGATGTTTCTTGTGTCCATCTTGTCTCACTAAAGACTGCTAGATGCAGTATTGAAGGCTTAAGTACTTTAAAAAGGAAAAGCTTCTTTGTCCAGAATTTCTAAATATTAAGAATAGAACAGCAATAAGTCTTTTCTTAAACATAAATTACTGTGATAAACAGGAACCCCTATCAGTGTTTGAAAGATAAGTAACCTGAAAACATAGATATTGAAAGGGATTGTGCTCACTACATAACCGTGCAACTATCTTGTACAGAGTATTGATTATCTCTTGTTTATAAGCAAAAATCCACCTCACAAACTGTTGTACAAGCAGGGGTGGGGTAAATCAGTGACACTTATTAGGCATAATAAATGCTCTCACCCACACCCTGGTGAGGTGCCAGAAACTTGCAATACAGCTTCAGAAAAAGAAGTTTATATTTAATTAGACTTTTTTTCCACAGGTGGTAGCCTTTTGCAATGACAAAGAGCTTTGTCCATCTGTCCTTAAAATATTCTGCACTATGTGTATTTCTCTCTTGCTGCAGACTGAAAGCTGTGCATACTAGAAGCCAGTTTTATTTGTAGTATAAAATGCTGCTAAGATAGGAATGTCATCCATACTTTACTATGACATCCAGGAAAGAAGGACTCAGTTAAAGATGCAATATGAAGAAGTTTCGATGTGGAGCAAAAATCCTTCTCTCACATGGATGTGGATGTCTTGTTTTGGAAAGACAGGTATCTGTCAGGGAAAACTGGAATTTCCCTTGGAATGGAGAATGTAAAAAAACCCTCCCTCCAAATTATTACAATTTTGGAACTAGGAGCTTTCAGGCAAAAATATAGGAATAGGAATAACAGTTGTTTACTAGGAATATTAAAAAATACAAATGCAGTAATACCAAAAAACAAACAAGCAAACAAACCAAAGTCCTAGAAAACCCTGACAGAGTCAGAGATACGACCTGACACCCTGTTGTCAGGGTGTTGGAAATCCAAGTAAGTCTTCCTGGAATAACAGATGTTCTGTAAAGTAGAGATGATCCTCTAGAACAAAGGGTCCAGTGCTGGCAAGATGGGTCTTCCTGAAAGAATTCAGTAGAAAACCAGTTGGATTACTCTTTGGGATTGCAGGTTTTATGCTGGTGGAAAGGCTTTGGCTCCTCCCACTGAGTGGAGCATGTCACAATGGAATGAGGTAATGTTACCAGTCCTGTGAGAGGCCTTAAATGCCCCATTCACAGGTGATGTCCCTCGGAGGAGGATGGGTGGAGGAAGAGATAAGGAGGCACTGCCATATCTGATGTTATCAGGTGTCCCATTAACAGAGGGCATCTGCCCTCTTTCTACCCCTAGAGTTATAAGAGGTAAAGAACAATATCTCCCAACCAATTTCAACAGATGAAAATAGAATACACAGTGTTGGTTACATTTTTTCAACCCAAGACAGTGGACAAAGATCTCCAGACACTGTTTTGGCAATTTTTAAGCACTCTAAGTAACAACTGCTGCTACTATCACACTGCACAAGATTACTGCATGTGCAGCTATGTGGTGACCTAGTTCACACAATTAAGTGGCAAGTTTTTGGCTCTTACAGATGAGGCTGGTATCACAGCAGTTCTAACTCCAGTTATTTAACTGGAAATATTGTGATAACATACCTTCAAAAGGGATTTCCAAGGCTGAGAGCTGAGAAACTCTACTAAATAAATCTAGGTAAAGAAAACTGAAAAAGCAAAGAAGATTATTAAGTAAAACACAACTAAACATGTAGATGTGCTAGTTTTGGCTGGGATAAAAATAGTTTTCTTCACAATAGCTGGAATGGGGCTATATTTCAGATTTGTGTTGGAAAGAGTGTTGATGAAACAAGTATGTTTTAATATTGTTGATCAGGACTTATGCAGTCAGTGTTTTTCCTGCTCCTCATCCCATCCCACCAGTGAGGAGGCTGGAGGTGCAGAAGGAGGTGGAAAGGGACACAGCCAAGACAGTTAACCCCAAATGACCACAGGGATGTTTCAGACCCTATGCCATCATGCTCAGTATATAAAACTGAGGTAAAAAGAAGGATGGTGGGATATGTGATAGGGCACTGATCTGCTAGGGATGGCTGAACAACCACCGGCCTGTGGGAAGGGGTTAAGTATTTTATTTTTCATTTACGTTAATTTAAAGTTTATTTTCATTTTGATACTCGTCAATTTAAACTTCAGCCCATTGCTCTTTGCAGCACTCTTATCTATCACAAAATATTCTCCTTTAAGATGGCTTGGGCAAACTTTGGTGCTTCAGTAAGGAACATTGCATAATTATACCCTTGCTGTAAACTTTCAAGCTGTTTTCTTGTCCAAGCAATTCCTAAATGTGTTTTTCTTAACTGTAGAGGGATTTTTTTTTCTCTGTCATCCATCACTGAGATTTGTGGTAATCCCCTATGCAGTGCTTGAGAGCTGAGCCAGTGTATATGCTTCGTCTGGTCTCTGCAGCTCCTCAAAGAGGGAGTTCTTGAGCGTGACAGCCAATGCCACATCACGCTTGGTGGAGTGAAGGCTCCTTGGTAGGCTCCAGGAAACCTAACCAATTCAGATGCAGGGTGGTGTGTACATCAGCTGTCCACACATCACTGAGCACCCAGGCAGCCAGCATTGCTCACTCTGGAAGAGCAACCATGAGTTAAGATAATGGCACCAAGAGGTCTCCAGCTGACTGACTGTGGCTCACATCTGGGTCCTGGCCAGCACAGCTCTTCAAGCTTGAATTCATTTGACAGCTGCTGTGACCATCTTCCTCCCATATACCCACACGGTGAGTAGCTACCTTCAAGATCTTCTTCATTGATGAGGAAACTGTTTTCCTGCTGATCTGATCTTTCACCCTTGCAAGGTGTTCAAAGGTCTAGTGCCAGACACCAGTCAGTAATGTCCCCACAATCCTCTTGCAGAGTGACAGAACCTTACAGCACAGGCGTGCCTTCACCGGGAAGACAGGTAAGCTGCTTCCACCTTCCTGCACCGAGTTGTCTTGTTTACAGCACACTCTTACTCCGCTGCCAGTTTCCTTTGCCACTCTGGGAACTTTTGGACACACAGCTTAAATTACTTTTTTGCTTGTGTGTTTTTTCGGGGTTGGGCTGTTCGGTTTTTTCAATGACGACCGCGCGTCTCGTTAAACCATGCTCATCACTGGCACGGAGCGGGCACAAGACCAGCCGTGGGTATCTGGATTCACGAAGGAAGGCCAGCTCCTTGCCAGGGGACAGTCGAAACCTCCCTAAGTACGCCCCACCACCGCTTGTGACCGCGTGAAGTGAGAAACGCGGTTGCGTTTGTCGTCGGGCCGTGATTTTACACCGAAAACCGCAAACAACACCTCGCCGCCGAGCAGCGCAGTACCAGGCGGCCCGCTGCGGACTGTGGCCGCAACGCTCAGCTCATGGCGCCCCTGGAGCAGCGCCCTGCGCCTGCACACCGGCATGGGAGCCTTCCCAGCGCCAGGCAGAAGGGAGGCAAGGGCGGAGGGCGGGCGGGAGCCGCGGCCGAGCCCGGCGGCGGCCAGCGCGACCGCACCGCTTCCGCCGCGCGGGCCGGCGGCGGCGCTGCTGCTCGCCGCCCCCGCCCGAGGCTCCTCCTCCCGCTGCCGGTCGGTCCCAGGGCGCAGGGCTGACATCACGCCCGGGGTTTCCATCCGACCGCGGGAGGGGGAGGCTGAGCGCAGCGGCGGCGTGATGGCGGCGGTCAGCAGGACTTAGGAGTCGGCGGCGGAGCGGCGCCCACCCCGGTTCTCCCTGCGCCCCTCCCAGCGTGGTCCGGACCCCATTGTTCGAGCGGCAGAGCGAGCGAGCCCGCGGCGCGGGCGGCGCGGAGCCGGCAAGAGCAGCGGCGGCCGCCCAGGCCCCGCCGTGGCCGCGGGAGCTGCCCGCGACCCGAGGCTGCGGTACGAGCAGCAGTACGCCCCGCGGGGCGCAGCGAGACCTCGGGCCGTGGGGGGCCCGGGGAGGGCTGGGCCGGCCGGGCCCCACGCACCGCAGGTAGGCAGAGGCCGCCATGGCTCCCTTCGCCGGCCGGGAGCTGTGCAGCTGCCGGAGATGAAAGCCAGAAGGGGGGCGGGCGGTGCGGAGGAAATGCGGCCCCGCTGCCCGTCGCGAGGGGGGTGGATTCCCGGCGCCGGGCTGGCTCCTCGGGCCCGCTCCCCGTTCTCCGTCGAGAGAGGGAGGGATTCTCCGGGGCCGAGGTGGGCAGTGCGGTCGAGCTGCTCCCACGCGTTCCTGCGGGGGGAGCCAGTGCGGAGCCGCCCGGGCGGCCCAAGAGCGGCCGCGGCTCCGCTCCGGGCCGTGGGGGGCGCCGGGGGAAGCGATCGTGCAGGGCGGCGGCGGTGGCCTTGGAAGCGCTGCCAGAGAGCGGCGCCCGTGCAGGCCGCGCCGATAGCGGAGCGGGCGGGCGGCCCTGCCCGCGCTCCCTGTGGGCGGGCAGCGAGAGAGCGGCGCGGGCGGCAGAGGATGAGAGTCGGGATCGGGTCGGCCCGGAGCAGAGGGCGGGCGGCGGGGTTAAAGTTTTGCCGCCGCCCGCGATGTTTTCCCGGGTGCCCGGGGCGCGGCGGTTCGTGCCGGCGCGGGATCGCCCGACGCGCCGCCTGCTCCCCCGCGGCGTCCCCGGTCTTGCTTCGCGGCCCCGCTGTGGCTGCGGGGCTCTTTCCGATCGCGCCCTCCGTCCCTCATCGCCATTGTTCGCAGGCCGGAGCGGCCCGGCGGTGTGAAGGCAGGACAGTGCCCGCCCCAGAGCGAGAGTTCCCTCGCCACCGCCCTGATGGGCTCGGGCTTGGGCTGTGGCCTGGTCTTGGGGAGCACCCCGGGGGAGGCAAGACCCTAATCGCCTTCACACCGCTAAATCTGTGAGGGCGCAAGTTGATCTGATTATCACTGAGCTTATACTTGCGGCCCATTTACCGTGAGCCTAAACTTTCTCTGGCCGAGTACTGACTGCGTAGCGATCTAGGAGACTGAAGTATATGGAATAATGATCATTCCATCTCTGGGATCTTGCTGGTTTGATTTAGTGGGAGCTCGTGTTTAACAGTACGATCTTTTATCTTCCTGCTCCTGCCCACAACTTCAAGTGGGAAGCATTATGTATGTTCCTGGAAATGTACGTGTTTCACTATATTTTGTGTATGCAATTCATTTTACTATGCAGATCTTAGCAGAACATTAATATTACCTACCTCTACAAGTAGGTATTTTTTTCTGTAATATATAGATCTGTGTTGTCCTGAATTCAATACTATGCCCAAAGTTCAGATGCAGCATATAGTGTAGCTAGGCAGTAAACTGTTTACACCGTGCTGTACTAAAGAAAACATAATTTTTGTATTTTTTCCTATTCTGCAGCTAGTAGTTCAGCAGAAATAGCCATCTTTAGAGCACCATCCATGAAAAGTTGCATAAAGAAGTGTAGTGGCAAAAAGAAGTGTATGCTGGAACCCTGCTGCAGTCAAACAAAAAGCAAGACAGATTTTCCCTGCATTTTGTGTATTTTATTTTGTGTATATTCCAGTTTTTTAAAAAACAGCTAATATGAAGACCTGTTGTTCTCTGGACATTATTTTTTGTTGTTTTCACAGACAGCAGGAATTTTTTTTTCCCTCAGAAAAGGAAATGGTGATAAAATGATCAGCTGTGGTAATACACAAAAGAATGCTGTTATTGAGTTACAGAAATAATGTCAGACATGCCCCCTTCCATGTTAATGGAAAAAAAAAGTTTTATTTTTGTTATGTCTTTAATTGAAAACATACTTTAAAATTGTGTTAATGTTTTCCTTTCCTATTTTAGGTATTTTGGGAGAAATCTTGAGTACCTGCTGAGGACTGTAAAGCTAACACATACAGCGTCTGGAAAACATACAGAGTAGCAAAAAGTGGATTCCTGATATCCACCTTGTAACTTGAGTGGACTTTTATTTATTTTTTTAAACTTTTTAATATTTACAATGAATGGGCACAGTGATGAAGAAAGTGTAAGAAACAGTAGTGGAGAGTCAAGGTAAGCAGTTGCTTATTTAAGTTATTCTTGGCTATGTATTTTCTCATATTTTGTTTACTAAAACTATATTTGAACTGAATGCTGAAATGTAGTGGTTAGCAGGCAGATCATAGTTAGGAAGACTGGCTTTGCTTTCTTACAGGTGCTTAATCTGCGTGTTCCCTTCACATAATTTCAGCTAAGAATGGGAGTGATCGTGTATATGTCTTACAGAATAAAGCTGAAGTGGTATTAAAGCCATGTCAGCATCCAGCAGAATAGTATCTCTCTTGAGGCAAAAGAGTGCCTGGAGTATCAAAAACATCAAATTAAAATGTTAAAGCTATCCTCCGTGAAGTGCAAGGCACACATGCATAATATATGTGGTATAAAACCCTAATTAGGGTGTCTTTAAAGGGGCAGTGGTTCACTTCAGTTTTTGAGATGAAATACTTTATGATTCTGTCATTCTTCAGAGCTATCAGACTAGTATAGGTGAAAGTGTTAACTTTGTATTTGTTTTTGGAAGGGAAAGGACTGTTTTCCAGCCATGTTCTTAACTAAAAAGAAACCTAAAATCAGTCCTCTAATGTCAGTTTAAAGTCTTCTATCAGGTGCAGAATGTTCATGTTTGGAAGAGTCTGGAGTTTGGATTAGAATGGCCTTGCGTCCATGCAGGGTGACAGCCAGTTTGCAGCGGTGGAATTAAGTTCACTTACTAGAACAGTTACAAGTTAAAAAAGCCTCTTCTATGCTACAAAGTTTAGATTTCTATAATTGGAAATAAGATAAACTTAGAGGTTTACTTATAGGTTTACTAAATGAACTTACCAATAAAAGGTGAGCATTGGACTTCTCCTCTAAGAAGTGGTTTGTGACTGTGTTTTTCTGCTCCTTGTACTGTCAGATTACAGCCTGTTGAACTGGTTAGTTAGTTCTGTCAGTCAGAGAGCCAGACTAAAGAAAACTGCGTTCTGCAGACTATGGAACTTCTAGTTGGGTAGAGACAGATCTGAATTACTGCCTTAAGAAAAGAAATGCATGAAGAATGTGTAACTGCTAGCTGATCAGCCAGCATGTGCTGGCCATCAGACTCCAGTGTATGGTGGACTGGGAAGACAGGGAAGAGAGAATTGTTTAGGTGAGCTTGGGTGCAAATCACAAGGAAGTTTATGAACAGTGAAACTAAAGAGACTTTTGTAATTCTTGAGTATTTTTATGTCAAGCTTCCTGTTACACACGGAAGTGTTCTCGAAGGACAGTGTATTTTCAATTTTGTGAATAATTTGTAAGCTCTGACATATAATAGTACTTGAAGATTTTGCTTTCCAGAAAGTTGATACTGTTACAGTTAAATGAGTTTGACATCTCCTCTGGAGCAAAATACTGCTTGTTACTTAAAAAAAAAGGTAAAACAAAGCCTTCCAGCAAACTTGAACCTACCTGGGACAAGTTAGAAAGAAGCCACCTTGCTAAAGGTCTATGAAGAAACTATTTTGTACCAAACTGTGATTGCCCATAAATATCTGTATATCAAAGTTATTTAAAAGCTGAACAGTTCATAAGACTAAAACAATCAAATGTCATAAAGTTCCCATGAATTTAATGAAAAATAAGTATCAGGAGGATGTACAGTACTCAAAACTTCATATTTGTGTGGAAAGTGAGACTTTATTCTTCATCTTAAATGTCCTGCTGAACATACCTTAAAACTTACAAAAAATTTTAAAATCCAAACCCTGTTTTTCCTAGGCTTATGTCACTCGATAACCTCATAGTCTAATTCACAGGCAGGCAAACAAAGTTTGTTTTCATGTTCATTATCAGAAAGCTGTTCATAGAAGTGAAAAACTTGCCATTTTAAATGATGGAACCCTCCTCTGTCTAACCTACTTCCATTATTAAAATAATATGGAATATTTTTATATTACTTATCCTTGGGTTATAGCTGAGTGGTTTCTTTACTTTAATTTGTAGGTTTCCAGTACTCTAGATGATTTTCACTCAGAGATGAGGTACCTTAGCAAGCTGCAGCTGTAGACAGGTAGTTAACTGTAACTTGGGAAGTGTTGCTGTAATTATCCTTCAAATCTAGGAATGTGAATTTTAGAGAATTATGGAGGTAGAAATTGGCAACAGTGTATGTTTACTAAGTTTCTAGTGATACCATTCTGTTCAGAATAGTAGGGTGGAAGTGAAGTAAGTGAAGAAAGCAATTGACAACTGCTGCTAGGAGTAAATTGTGGAGAAGATCAAATTCAAGAATTACTAGGAAAAAAGAAGAGATGAAAATAATAATATAATGTGTGATAATCGTAACAGCAGCACTAGAGTGAACTAGCAGAAGTCTTTGAAATTTGTGTCAGTTTGCAAATTAGGTACAAGTGCAGTAAAGCCATTTACTTGCCTTTGGTGTATCGTGTCAACTTGCATTGCTGTCATTCTAGAGTGATAATAAATATAGCCTGATGTAGGTGAGCCACCATCATTACTTCAGAAAGTTAAGCAGCGGATCATGGCTGGATTTACAAAAATACACCACCGCATGGTGTTTTATGGAAACACCATGACTTGAAAAGGTTGTGGAGAGCTTGTATTCTCAGCAGTGCGAAGGTCTGGAGAAGACATTGATCATAGACCTTTGACTTGATGCACTGTGGTAAGGGACTGTAGCTGTCCTTTATTCACTGTATCTAGCTGTAAGGGTGATTTTTTTTTTCTGAAGTGAGAAGAATGAACAGTTTGCCACACTGCTTCATACCTTTGCAGCATTGCGTCTATTCATCTGTCTGCTAGATCACTAGAAAACTTTTCCCTGGTTGCAAGTGTTGGTCCTGAAGTTCTGTTTCGATACAGGTGGAAAAGTGCATGGCCACACCATTTGGACTTTCCTTGCCAATTTCAGCAATCTCTGAAGCTCTAAATCAGTACTAGAACTGAGCATGATGGAAATTATTGTAAATATTGTTAACTAGTCTTGTTGCTTGGTGTTCCAGTTTCTGTCCAGTAATCACAGTGGAGTCTACTTTCTAGCTTCTTGTTTACTTGAAATAACTGTTCCGTAATGGTTTTAAGTAGCTCAAGGTAAAATATCACAGATATTCTTCTGGATAGCGAGTGTAGATGCTAAGACTTAGTAGCAGTATGTTGAGGAGCTTACTGAAGTGGAGCATCTTTGTATAGTGTACTTGTCAGCATTCAGAGCAATTCAGTGTACAAAATTCAATATGAGTACACACATTCAAGTTACATAGTAATAAGAAAGCTTAATCAGCAAGGAGGAGCAGTTGTACCTGAACTGCCAGACAAGTGCCAGGTCGAACAGGGACTGCAGCAATGAAATGTTGGCACTATTTGAATAACAATCTGATTTCCCATCCCTTTGCTTTAATGAGTTTCTTCAGAGCAAGGTTTAGAGGAGTTGAGCATACCTTTGTTTTCTAGGTAAAAAGGCATGTGCTCAGTGTAGCTTGAATGGGAAGGTAGCTGGTCATCTTTGCAGGAAGCAGCTGCTTGCACCAAAGACTTGTACAAGTCTTTACACACTTGAAAGTTGATATTAAGAGAAGACAGTAATTTCAGTGGGTTTAATTTGTTTTGTGGATTGTGTAGTCTGTGGACCACATAATTAAGTAAAGAGTAAAGACTTGGTCAACAGGCTTCAATTTACTATATAAATGCATACTTTCCATAGAAAGTAAAAAGATTCATTGAAAGCCTTAACTTTAGATTCTCGCTTTCCTGAAATCTAAGTGGGAGTTAAAATAGAAATTGACCAAGCATATTTGCAGAATTACTCGTATGCACTGGCTTCTTTTTAGTGGGAGTTTAATAGATGTTTAGGAGTTTAAAAGTGTATGTATACAGCAAGAGAGAGAATATGCATAAAACTATATATCTTTAGATACATACATAATGCACAGGAATTCTCAGATCAACAAAAGTAGCTAAATGGCAAAGAAAACTGTTGATAGCAGGTACTGGAAGCAGCTAGTGGATAAAGCAAGCTCTTTGCAGTATTTTTCTCCTTAATTAGCCAATTATTATTTTATCAGGAATAATCTCTTACACAATTAATCATACTCAAGCATGATAAGGTGTCCAAATCCAAGTTAAAAGCATCTTTTCAGTTTTTTTTGGAAGAGTTCAAATAAAGCGTGTATCCAAACTCAAGTTTTTTTTTCCTAGAAACCTCTCCAACCTGAGAAAACTACAAATTCGTGGTCTGGCTCTTGATCTGTGTGTGATCTTAAGTTTGGTTTTGGAATTCCTGCTGAGTGTATCCCTGTTTTTTTTCTAACCCAACTGCATGCCACATACCTGTACTACATATTTTGAGTTAAATTCCACTATTCTGAGAATTTCAAGATTTTAGCTGATGTAAGCTTTTCATGTTCCTCAAGACAAAGTGAAGTTTTGGGATACTGGCAGTGTACGTATCAGGGCTGTCCAGACGTGACCTCTCAGCTGGCTTCACTTGCGCTGGTGATGGTTTGTTTTTTTTTGTTTTTTGTTTTTTTTTTTTTTTTTTTGAAATTAAATTCCATTTAATACTTTTTTGCTAGTGGTCTCTAAGGAGCTTCTTGTAAAGACATCGTTTGCTGCTGGATCCAGCTGTATGTTGAGGGTTGCTCACATTTTACAACAAAGTAGTAGACCTCAGGTTAATCACTGATACCTCCTTGTCCGTGAAGGGTTTTTGGAATTGAGCTCTTAATATGTGTGACTTGCATCTTTCAAATAAAGACTTGCAATGTAGTTCATAGGGTTGTGAAAGTTGGTAGGTAGTCAGTTTAATTTTGATAACATTGCTTTGTTTGCAGCAGTAGCAGATAATTAGTTTGCAGGACAGGAAACAAAATGTGTTAGCCTGTACCAGGAAAACTCAATTGAGTTCATACTCTGTAATAGCTAAGGACAGGAAATAACATTTGGCAGATTGAACATTATACTCTTTGTGCCCTCTGTTCTTTACTGGCAGTGATGAATAAGATAAATCTGCCTTATGCATTATAATTAAGTTAAATAGTTAAGATTTCTTAAAGAAATAAGACTAGAAAAGCTTACTATTCACTTAGCATTTGCCTATAGAATCTTACTTGCTATTTTACCAGTGTGACATTTAGTATCTGTTACTTCTGCACATTCTGAATGAGCTCTTCATACTCCAATGCTTTTCTTCCTTCAGCTTGTTTAAAAAACCCCAACAAACAAGCAGCAAAGGAGACAGTCCATTGTCATCTCAGATAAGTTTCACAGAATCTGCAGATAGTAATCTCTTTCTTTTTTAGGGCCTTGACCTTCAGTTTGCCTAAATTGTTACTCTCTGTCTTGCTAGCCTTGAAACAGAAGATCAGTAAGGTAACATCTAATGAATGGACTTGAAATCAGCGATGTTAAATTAGCTGTTCATGGATTAGTTACTATCCTAGACAGGAGTATAAATTTTCTGTCAGTTCCTACACAATGTGACATGTTTAGCGTTCTATTTTGGGATTTGTATTCCTAGTGCCTAGTTTCTCATTGCATGGTCCTCTCAGGGACCATGTTTGTTTTATTGTTTTAAAGAATAAGCTAGTGAAGCTGAACTTAGGACTATGGCAGCTAAACTAATGGCTCTGTGGCAGGATACTTGCTTTAAGCCTGTTATTTCCCCGAAGGATTCCCCAGTTTCATTACGTAGGTTTTTATCTGGGGGAGTTGGAAAAAATAAATTACTTTTGTTTTAACCTGTTACCTGCTTTGGTACTTTCTCTAACCTATGTTGCTTTTCTTTTAAAGAGTTCACAAATAAATACTGTGTTGAGGCATAGATTTGTGAGCATGTAGGGAGTACCCAGAGACAGTGTTCATTAAAAAAACCGAAATTCCTTCAGTGTGTCTAAATTCCATGCCAAATCAGATTTGACATGTGCTGCTGGAACCATCAAGGGCTAGAAGTAAGAGGTTTCTTAAGTGCATATCCTGGAAACTGCTCTCTCTTTACACCTCAGTTTGTCAATATACATGAAACTAATTCTTCAGGCAGAACTTCTATCCTGAGACCTGCTGTTGGTTTTCGCTATGTGCTGTTGGCCTGCTACTGAAAGTTACTGCTGACTGCTCAATTTTTCATTGTTACTGGGATTTGTTTGCACAGTAAAGAAATAGTCTCCATATCCTTATGAGGGTCCACTGTTCTGCACAGTCTTTTACATTACTGCCTTAGTTTAGTTTGGAGAGGAGAGTTTAGGTTTTTGAGTGTTTGTTTTTTCTATTTCAGTTGTGCCAAGTGAATACGATGTAAAGTTTCTTATTCAGGAGCACCTGTAAACACATAGTGACATTTTCATATTACCTTTTTAAAAATAAGTAATATATGTAATTTGCTTGGAGGTGGAGGAGGGAAGAAGGCTTATGCGACACAGAAAATAGACTTGAATTTCATTTTGATTAATGGAGTTAACAGCCTAAAAGCATAAATTCTTCAGTGATTAATCTTAGCAACATTGTATTCCTGTGTCTATTATATTAACACCTCTGTTATGCAGCTTAACCTGTTCTGCCCTGTTTGCATCTGCCCTTCCTGTTCTGGTCTTGATACTGTTTATAATTTCTGCAGCCATTTGGCTTCTTGGAATCCCAATCATCTAGGAAGAAGGTAAGAAAAAAAGGCAAGTTGGACAATAAATTAAAATTGGTTAGAAGAGGTCAAACAGTAGAAGACCAGAGCAAGGAAGGGTTAGACATAATGTGACATGGCAAAGTAGGGTGAATTTGACAAACACAGATTCATGACAGACATTCTCAGTCAACTGAGAATGAAGTCTGTTGTGCTGATAGTTCTTCTGTTTATGTTAGGTAAAGTGACTGTTCTGCCAGGGGACTTGAATGAAAAAAATAGGTTCCAGCTTTTCACCGTCCTGTATAGAGACCATCTTGATTAAGTTTGGAAAAGCTGAGGAAGAGACAGAGGTAGGTTCTAATTTGTGCTGGCTAAAAATAGTGGAGTTTTCTTTTAGTTACCAGTTTTAATCAAGCTTCTTTTTTAAGAAAGGAAAAAGTAGATATAGATGCACAGACAAAAGAAAAGGCTGGTTAAGTTGTATCTAGCCCATTTGTCCTATTCCACCTTAGGTATCTACAGGATATCTACCTGAATGTGGGTGAGGTACCCACTTTTGTGCTCTTCTGAACTGTTTCCAATAGAGCAACTTAAGCAAAGACCCTGGCTTGTATAGGAAGAAAAATTATCAAGAAATAACACACTTGGCACCTCTTTTTCTGTAAAAGGAACTCTTAAGAGAGGGAACCAGAAGCCGTGTTCCTGAGACAGTGTTTGTGTGATAGCGTTAGACAGCAGCAGACAGCTAATTGTGATAGTGTTCCAATCAGTGTTTGAGGAAATACTCTATGTTCCTTGCATCCTCCCCCTAGAGATACTATAGCAGAATCACAGTAATTTGTAATGTCATTTCAGGTGATTAATTTTGTGAAAGTCAGTGGTGCTACTTTTCACTAATGGGCATCACTTGTTGCAAGGAAAGTTGGTCAAATTAGGGACCCTGGTTACATCAGCTGACACTTCCAGTTCTTTGGCTGGAAAATAAATTGGTTATAGACTATGCCTCAAAAAATGCAGAAGTTAAAGAATCCCTTAGGCAGACATGAAAAAGAAAGCAACCAGCTGTTATGACTACCTCACTGCCATTATCTCTCTGTGTTTTTAATACTTTTATTGCAGAACTTGGGTTCTGTTTCTTAAATGCAAGTAAACTGCCTTTCTATCAGACAGGTTTTTGTCTGTATTGTAGTAGTGATTTCAAAGGTCAAATTTTAGCACAGTATGAAATATTCTCAATTATGATTTGGTTTGCAGTCGTATCTTCCATTGAGTATTTTCAGAAAATATATATTTTCTTCTTATTTCACATCTCCATTCCTTTTCCACTTCAAGGTGGATTAAACTATTTGTGGAATTCTACTAATACAAGTTGTTAAAATCAGAGATTACTTGTTAAAATAAGAGCTTACTTGTCTTCATGCTCTGAAAAGCTTTTAGACCTCTCTTCAGCTTATTACAATTATTTTTGCCTGGCTGTTGGTGTGTCTCATTCAGCAGATGAAGAAAATGTCATATGAGCTAGTAAAAATTTGTCTAAAACTTCTGAATGTATTTTCCTATGACCTTCAAAAACTCAAACAGTTGCATTTCAAAAACTGGTAAACAGGCTCTAAATTTGCTGTGGTGCTGGTAGATACTGTGGTGTTCTATGACTTCTCTGTGCTGTTACCCATTGTATTAGTCACATCCCTGCCACATGCCAGGGAAAAGGAGAGAAAGTGTTACGCTGTGTAGCAGATGTGCTAAAATTGAATAATACCAAAGACACCTTTTCCGTTTGATATTGATTTAGGATTTTTTCCTAGATTCTATGTTGATTTCCACTGGTTTATGCTTCAGTTTCAGGACAGCAGTCTCAGGAAACACTGCCTGATCATTCCTGCTTGTTTTTCCATATCTTCATAGATGCTTAAGAATGTTTATGAGAACAGAGGCTGTTTTGAAAAGCTATGTCTGTTCTCTCTGTGGATGGTATGGTACTGACACAATAGGGGACATTGGAGAGGGCAGCAATATCAATGTCAAAAGTTTTTATGTACTCTCACCAATAGGTGAATGTATTGGCAAGGGGTGAATGTGTTTTCAAAGTATGGCAGTGCATACATTGAGTAAATATTTCTGTAACTCAGAGCAAAGGTAGGAGCAGTTAAAGAGAAGTTTTACAGTTCTGTGTTTCTTGTTTCTGCATTCCCCTTTTACTGTGAGGACATAGTAAATGTCCTCATAGTAAAAGCGGAATGAGAGATGTAAATACTCTTCTTGAATGCCTGTTTGTAAATGTATATACCTTTTCTTAAATCCATTTTTACTTAAGTTTAGTATCTAGCATACTAGGATTTAATCTGAATTACTGCTCATGTGGAAGAGGGTCATAGTTAACTCTGCTAGAGGGATTACAGATTGATGTTTGTTTTTAATAACCAAGGCTTGCTTAATATGTCTGGGTTAAGGAGAAAGGAGGATCTCCTATACCTTTTTTTAGTTCTTTAGTGCAGTGGTCCCCAAAATCATTATTGACTCCTGTCAGTATTTCAGCATGCATATTAATGTATATGTAGTTCATTTATGAAGCATATACATGTATATACAGTATATACATGTACTAGAATCTACCTTATAAAACATATACAAGAAATAGAAAATGTAAAAGCACGAGATAAAAATTTAACATTTGAAAATACTGGGGTTTTATTGGTAAAGGAACCCTTTTATCACTTACTAAAAATATTAAGAATATTCTTGTTTAGTAGTATCTTGGTTTAACATTTTGTGACAGTGGTTTGAGGGTATGATACTTCATTGAGTTTATTTTAGTACTTTATTTTAATGACTAGCACATCTGAAGAAGAATACATGGCTTCAGATGGAAGAAGTGCATTGTTTACTACACTTAACTAAACCATAGGACTATTTTTTTCAATCTCATCAGCTGATTGTGCAAAGGTTTTTCTTAAATTTTGTCTAGTGAATTTTCAACTACCCTGTCAATCTTTTCGTGCATATGAATCTGAAGGGATTGCAGTTTTCATGTTTTTAACAAATAGGTTCAAAACCCACTGAAACTTTTTGAAAGATCTTTTTTAAAAAAAAGGCTGGACATTTTTATCTCCCAGCTTTTAATGTGTATAGATACAATAGCCTTTTTTAGGTGGCATGCATTGGTTTTAGTAATAAGACACATAATGATGGAAACCTTCCTAAACATCTGTTTTCAAAATGCTATCTCTATGGTGAGTGTCTTGCAGCTGTTAAAATGTCACCTTCACTTGGAAGGGATACATAAAGTCTGCTTATTTTTTTCAAAAATACCTTCTTGGTAGCATAGTACTGGTAACAAATTGTTTCCACAGAAATGGTCAGTATATTCGAAGCACTCTGCTTTTTAAAACAAACACCCTCAGAACACACCCAAAACTAACATTGCTTGTTGACAATGCTTCTTAGCAGTTCAACCTCTTGTGGTATAAATATTTTTTATGTTCGTTTCCTATCTTGTTACAAAGTATTGTAAATATTTTACCATTTAATGGACTTGTTTTCATAAAATTAAGAACATCAGTGACTTCCTGCATTCTTCTGGCTCCAGATTCTTTGCTGCAATAGCTTGCCTATTATTGATGGATTGGATGAATTTATTTTGTAATGCAATCTCTTACCCCCCCTACTATACTCTGGTTTTTATTCCAGTCAAAGCAACCACACATTCCTTGTTACATTTGCATAATTTTTAGAAAACTTTTATTTTCTTCTTTAATTAAAGAAGTAGTTTGCTTGTGATAAAATAACTTCTCTAATGCTTTTCCCTTAGGAAAAGTAATTTCTGCATACCTCACTATGAGTGAATTCAGAGTCCTGAATTTGGGACCTGTTAGAAGCATCTGTACTTTCATCCAACCATGGAGCAAACCTCCTGAAATGGATGATTTGTTCTAATACTTGTTTCTTCAAATCTTCAGCAGTGTTTTCTAAGTGTCTTTCAACAGTGCTTGCTGACAAAGAAATGTGCTTCAGTTTGTCACTGTAGTTTTCTGTGCATTATTTCAGTTATTTTTAAGCAATAAAAACTTAGTTCTCTGATGGCATGTAATTTTTTTATCCTTGATCTTATGTAAGATAACCTGAGAGCAGACTGCTAAACATTTATCAGTAAATTGAGGGACATTTTTTGAACTACAAGATGACTATTGCGTTACTTGAAACGTTGCTGGAAAAAATGAAGGCTTATCTTTGTGTTCTGAATGGTTAGTTTTCTGATATCTTGCTAATTGTGGTGGTTTCATCCTACCATTGCCTAATACCTCAAGATATGATACACATTTAGGGTAAGGGTAATTATTAACATTGGTAAGTAATATTTTGAATAGTCTTGATAACTGAAATTTTCTTTAATTCAGCTTATTGCCAGATGTCATTAAATTCTCATTGGCTGTTGCCTTGGAGTGTGGCTTATGAAGAGCTTGTACTCCAGTAGAAGTGTCAGTGCTGCCATTTTCTTTTCACATGCATTCACAGTACCTTCAGTCCATTGTTTCCTTACAAGACTCTTTTTAAATCACTTCTTCATTCTGTAGGGTTTAGTTTGGTTAAAACTAAGTAATGCTATCCGTTAATCCACCTCAACAGGCAGAGACAAACTGTGGTCTATCTCACTGCACACAAAAGGAATGGAGTAATCGCACCACTGTCATCCATCTGTGTTATGGAGCACATACTTCTGCCAGGGCTGCTCAGCTGCCCTATGTGACACCAGCCCATAAGATGTATGGGCTGAGTAAGCTTACAAGTGTCAAACCATGTAACCATGTATTAAATACTAGAATGTTTATAAGAGTTGAATTTGCGGTTTGGGGTTTTCTTTCTTTCTTGGTTTTTTTTTTGGTTGTTGTTTTGTTCTGGTTTTTAGTTTCTTTTAATTTAGTGGGTTGTTACTTTGTTTTGGGTTTGGGTGGGATTTTTTGATTTTGTTTTAGATAAAAGTAAATCAAAATATCAGTTCCAGTGTATTTTTTATGTACCCCCGTGAGTTGTCTTGCACACCTCCTGGTTGTATGTGCTCCTCTTTAAAAACCCTTGTATCCATGTGCCAGTTTTGTCTCCTCAGAGAAGTGTGGTGAGGCTGGGAGAGGAGGAAGCTGTTTCTCTTTCAAAGAACACCTTAGGGCAAATGCTGCAGCTAAAAGCCTGGCTCCTTAGAGCATGATAAAGCCTTTAGGTAAATCCTGGCTTTCCTCACATCCTTTTGTAGTATGGATTGTTTTTGTCTTCAAGAGATAGTTTCTCTGTTAAGTCCAGGGTCACTCTGGCTCCTGTGATAATTCCAAGCAATGACTCATTGTTAAGTTTTGTTTAGGTCAGCTCTGTACGTGGAACAAAAATAAAAAGTACAGATAATGTCCCAGTGATGTTACATCTGCAGAGGCAAAGTGATAGAAGTCATTAGTCCCTGTGTGTTAAATTGATATGATATAGTAAACTGCTAGTATCTGTGCTGAATAGAAGTTGAAATGAAAAAGAGCTACTTCACTGGGTTTTCAGTAAGATTTCATTTTCACTGCCTCATTTTTTCATTATGGATGCTGTTTAAGACACATAGCTAGAAAATAGGTGCTTTTCACTCTTCCATTTGTTGTGAGAGGAAACGTGATTCTTTATCCTCCTCTTTACATATGTGCGTATTTTGGTGGATTTCTTCATTTTTAGAAAAAGTTACATAAGTCTGAGTTTTTACTTCATTGCTGCTGGTTTCTTACAGGTGTTTTGTAAAAAACGAGGTGCTCCTTTATATCTGAAGTGAATCATTAGTTGGGTTTGATATTGGCCTAAAACTGCTTTGTGTGAGATATGTGAAGAAACAGAGGAAACAGTTGATAATCAACTATTCTTTCTGTCTGCCTTGTGTATACAGAGCTTTAATTAGGAACTAATTCTGAAGCTGAAAAATTCCATTCAATTTCTGTTTGAATAGCTAGTCCAGTTAGACAATAGAGAGTTTTTTATTGTTGTGTTGATACAAAAACGTTTTCTTTACACTGCTGTGTTATACAAAATATTATCATTGAACATGCTAGACAAATGTTTGTTTTTTTTTAAGTAAAGGAAAAGCAAAGGGTCAATATGCATCCAGAAGTGTATAGTATTTTGGTGTTGGCGTAAACGTGTTCTCTTTTGGATCTTTGACTTAAAAGATAGAAAGAAAAATACTAATTTCTCTCTAATACTGAAAATGCTTCACACACTGAAAACTGAGCCCTAAACCTTACTGTAGTTCTTACTATGGGTGTATTTTTTGCCTTTTGTGCCCCATTACTGTTACTGTTGGTTCAAATCCTTCATATTTCTCTGGAGGAATGTTAAATCCTTTGATGACTGTTGCAGCTATTGGGCATTTGTAGGTGTTAACGTCTCATGCCGTGCTGCTTGTCTGTACCGTCTTAAAGATCTGCAATTTGTCTTTAGGCAGAGCTTATTTATTGTTCGACTTTCTGACTCCTTTGCAAAGAAGAGCTTTAGGTTTCAGACTTACAGTGCTGTCTTCGTAGAGTTTGTGCATCCAAGTTTCAGGTTGGAACAGTGTATGAAAATATACGATAAAAGAAACAGCCCTCGGAGCCTATCAGTTATTTGTCCTGTGGCAAGTCAACGGGGAAGATTTTAGCTATTCAGTAGAAATGAACACCTATTCATTACTCTTACCTCATGTTTTTAATATGTGCTGTAGTTCCATGAAGATAGTGGTGGTGCACAGGCAGAACTTGTAGTTCACACAAGTTGCACACAGCTGCATTAATTTGGATGATTATAGTTGAAGTAAGCTCTTCACAACAGCCTTGTGTGTTTAAACTCCTGTAGTGGTTTTTATGAGTTAATTTCAAAGTTTCGTGCATGTATGTAAACTGACATAGATTACTAAGCTTTCATAAATGTTTCTGCAAGTCATGGCTGTTACCCTAGTTATAAAATTACTTCAGGCTACTTAGTTTGTCTTTTCCCCTCTCCTTATTCTGATTCGACACTGGGATAAGAAAGCTTAGTAAGATATTATTGATGTATAGTCTTTGAATTTCATATGACTGTTTTTTTCTGTTCTGTATACCATATGTTAATCTCTGGTAGGGGCCCTACATTGTCCTTCATGCATGGTATCATTAGGGCAGCTCTAAATCTAAATTGTGGTGAACTTTATTGTCTTTTTTTTCTTGTAATTTCACTAATTTCTCTCCCTATTCCACTTATATGCAGGTTTGTTTTGTAGTCTTGCGTTTATTAATAGTGTGATTGACTTAAGATTTTTACTCTTTGTCAGATGTTACTGTGAGGTGTGATGCAGTTGAGTTGTATTAGACTGTTCTTCTCCAAATCAGGCCAATTTATTTTGACAAACAGGGATTATGGAATAGCTCTTACATTGCTGGTCCTTCTCATAAGCCTAATGGGAATTCATTACCAGACTCAGAGCTTTAATGAGAGCTACCTGGCAAGATAAAAGAACCTGTGTTTTTTCTTTGAATACTATATATACTATATACTACATCAATATCCACGTGTTGACGTGTTGGTGTTGTTTAACAGATACCTTAGGTGAGAGTTAGCTGATCTCATAGTAAATAATAAGATTTGACATTAGCTGGTTTCTTTGCATCCAACGCTACAGCAAGTAGTATTATCCACTAAACTTTTATTTTCCCTATTTCAGTCCCTTTGGTTTTGAACTTCCACGCAATTCCTGTTAAGAACATCAAACAGCTTAAAATTTCCTATCAATTGTTTATTGCTGGAGGTGTCCAAGAGGCATTTGGTCTGGTGCTGAGTAATGTGGTTTAGGAGTTACAGTGATAGTACTGGGTTCACTGGATGATCTTGAAGGTTTCTTCCAGTCTTGATGATTCTGTGATTCTAGCTCATCAGTGTAATCCTTGCTTACTTACCTAAGTAAACTATTTTTTTTTCATCTTTTCTGTTATCTCTCTACCATTCTCTTCTGTATCTGGTTTAGATGTGTCTTCTAATATTATGAAGTTGACCAAGATGTCTTATTACAGTGTTAGTTTCCCCATGCTACCTTAGAAAACAGGCACTTTGTTTAGGTTGCCTCTGTCTCTACAGGCAATTGAACCTATGGTTAGCACTTTATTAGTATGTGTGAACTATTTTACTGCTCTATAGAAAGCTAACTTAATTACCATCCATATGGCTTAGTGTTTTGCATAAATTTTTGATTTGGTAATCCACGTTATTATTGCCCTCTTTGAGCAAGCCTTGTCCCGCATGAAGGTACTTGATTCCTTTTCCCTCCTTCAAGGTTCTGTAGGATTTACATATTTTTTGGTAACTTTTTATGACTAGAACTTTGGCTAGTATTTACTTGAGTCTCTCCATGCTGAGTTTTCTTCTCTATGTCTTCATTTACAGTTAGTGCTGCCTTCTGTAGTCCCCCTGACAGGTACTTAATGGCACTTTGCTTTGCTGAGAAATATGGTTGTTTTATAAACGTGCAATTCACCTAGTATTTAAGGTAAGGCAATATTTGTGTGCAAAAATTCTATTACAATGAAAATCTCTTAAGAAGACAGTCGTGGAGTGCTATTAATTTCTGGTGTCATTTAAACTCCAGTAGCATCATATTCTGTAACCTGCTTTTTGGGCAAGTGAGGTTGGTGTTATGGCACCATGCCTGAAGTAAGACTTTGATGAAAGAAATTGGAAATCTTGGAACAGCCTTGTTGTTTCTCAGCTTTCCCCTCAGCAAGTGCAAGGAATCCAGTAGCAAAGTTTCTCCACATCTTGCCCTTCAGAGTAAGGAAGCTTCGCCGTGTTCGCTTTGGCCTTCTTTATTTTGTGGTTGCTGGTTGCAGGTGGCTGATGGAGGTGCACTTTGCAGGGATCTGTTAATGCATAGCTTCATTTCTTCTTTGCTGGCACAGTTCTGTTGGTGGCAGCAAAAGCAGAGGAGTGATTTTGCTTTGTTTTGCAGTTTTAAAATAGTCAGTTAAGTATATTTTGGCACAGATGATCAATCTCCCCCACCTCACCTCCAGCTGACCAGCAGCCAGATGAATTTTGCTGGCAGAGATCAGCTGGGCTTTGATACAGTTTTGGCCTTAACATTTTCAGTTCTGACTTCATGTTTGCTCTGGATTTTAAGTGTTTGTGTCAGTGTGTACATAATTTGAAATTGTTTTGTTATGTGGTGTTTCTTTCTCATGATATCTGTGAAATATAGTAATAATCTACTGAGGAATTTTACTAAAGTTTCAAGTTCATTTACTGGGTGAAGTTGTTCTAGAAAAATAAATGCTGTAAAGTTTTTGAGTGGTCATAAAACACATATCTTTAATTAATGTGCGTTCCAGTTACATTGAATTTGGTGTAAAATGAATATACAGAGAAAATAATTTAGTCAGGTCAAGTGTATGCCAAGGAAAGTGCTTTGGCAAAAGTCATACTACCTCTGACAAATGTTGTGCTGGCCTTTTAACAGATGAGCATAATCTGTGTAGCTTTTTTTTTTTGTTTTAAGGATTACTACTGATTTATGCAGATGGAAAACAATATTGGATAGGCAATATTGTTTTAGTCTACTTTGTGAAGTAGATGAAACCGTTGGCTAATGTGGCATTTGATGGAGCTGAGCAGGGGTTTTGAAGGGGGTGAAGCTCAACAGTTTGTGTGGCCACAAAGCATTTCTACCATGTTTAATTCCCCTGTGTGACACTGCCGTATTAATTTGAATGGTTTTGCTTTATTTTGGCTTCACATTGAGTATCTAATTACTCTTTGAATTCTTATTCCCTGTTTATTTTTAGCTTTATTCAATTCAGCTTACTTAGTTGACTGACTCCATTTGTGTGCTACCTGTTTTTCTTATCTAACTTAACAGTTGAGTTATAGGTAAAGCTATGGTGACTTTTTTTTGTTCTTTTAATCCTGTTGCTTTGGCAGTTGTGTAATATCCCACTGACTTGTCATTGCAGCCGATCAGATGACGATTCTGGGTCAGCATCAGCCTCTGGATCTGGTTCAAGCTCTGGAAGCAGTAGTGATGGAAGCAGCAGCCAGTCGGGCAGCAGTGACTCTGACTCTGGTTCAGAGTCAGGCACTCAGTCAGAATCAGAGTCTGACACATCTAGAGAGAAGAAGCAAATTCAATCGAAACCACCAAAACTTGATGGATCTGAGGTAAACAAGATACCTAAATTAATCCTTTGGTGGGGGGTGGCAAGGAGATACTAAAAAAATATTTTAAAATTATTTTAAAGAACAGTGTTCTTTTAAAGAATAAAAAAAGTTAATGAAGTGTTCTTAATTAGATTTTAACTTGATTGTGTAGTGAAAGCATGTACTTTGCTGCCTTAAACATTGGGCAAGTTTCTCATGTATGTACTTAAATTTGTGCTTTTAAAATTCTCACATTTGTGAGTATTTTGAGTTAAAATCCTACCTAAATTTCATCATACAGAAGAATGCACTAATCTGCTGGAAACTATGGAAGAGAAAGACATACATAATATTATTCCTAAAATCTGTTTTTACATTGTTTCTCTAATGCTTGGTTTCATTGTATCAATAAATGTATAAAAATTTCAAGCTTACATATAATTAACTTTATGAGTAAGTCAGCTAAATGCAGGAAAAACTGGTGAAATTTTTGAGAAATCTCTTCAATCCAGTGGGACAGAATTACCTGCACTCTCCCATGTTTATGGAGTGATATACCATATTTATGAAGAAAGTTACAGATAAGTTACACGTAGAAATGAAGACTGTTAAGGATTCTCTGTTAAATTTTTTTCCCATGTAATATACTTAAGTATTACTGTATGAAACAAAATCATAGCAGTTAAGCAATCTGAAAGAGTTTATCTGTGTGAGTTTAAAAATGTACTTACATAAAGTTTTGCTTTAAAAATTACCAACACAACTATGGTTAGACATGTTGCAGTAATTATTCTGGTGATTAGCATATAACATTCTGTTTTGTAGAAATCTTACAACTTTAAAAACTGTCTGATGTTGTTAGTTAATGCAGTGTTTTTTACTGAATTGATTACTAATTGATAAAATTAAGATGCTTAGGAAAATAAAGGAGACTTTCAGTATGTTTAACTAACCCTTGCATCTCTATTCCTGTTTAGTTTTGGAAGTCTAGTCCGAGTATACTTGCTGTGCAAAGATCAGCAGTGCTCAAGAAGCAGCAGCAACAACAAAAGGCAGCCTCATCAGATAGTGTTTCAGAAGAGGTGATTAATGTAATTTTTTAAATGTACACGAGCCTGTCTCATTGTCTAACACATTGCAATAAACTTACATAGATTAAATGTATATTCTCTGAGTGGGCATAGGAAGCCTGGGGTTAGTCTATTAAATCAACATTCAAGTAACTGACATTTTTATACAGAAAAGTAAAGATATCTCTGGTTACTTGTGAGTTGTCCCAAAATTATATCAGTCTTGGTTCTGTGTTGGTTTTAGGTAGCTATTCAGTGTTGTCTGGACATAATTATCAAGCCATACAGTACTGACTTAAATTGTGTTTCCAACTTCTTGAGTTTTGTAAAGATAAACAAAAATACTAAAATATTTTTTCAATGTGTTTTTTGTAAAAGGTGTCAGTTGTATTTTTCAGAAATTCCATATGAAATAGAAAACGAATTTTTACAAGCCTTGCAATAGTTGCTACAAAAGAATTCTTGTATTTTGAGAATGAGGCCTGTATTCCAAATATTTCAAAGCCTAAATCATAGGGTAAAGAAATGTTGACTTTTTGCAGTAGGAACATTTTTTAAGAACACTGGTCAGAACTACGAAATGTAATTTATTGTAAAGCAGGCTTTTTGTCCTGTATTACAAAGACTTTGCCATGTAGTCACACTCATTTGGTTGGATTTCTGTTTTTGTCTAATTTAGTAGCTTATCTTCCAAACAGGAAACTTAATCACCTTTCATTAAAATACCAATTTATAGCTGTTAAGCATTTTCTTCCAGAAAGATGCTTTTCAGGATAAAAGTTATTCTAAAACTAAATTTAAGACAATGAGTTTGGCCTCAAGAAAATCTGCTTTGAGGGTTCTTGTTGTTTCTTCTGTTGTAAAGAATAAAGGAACATGCAATTCTCAAAATTTCTTAAATTGGTGTTTTAATGTGAACAAATACGGAAGATGAAAAAGCTCTTAAGGGTAGGAAGTTTCATTAGGATTTTTACAGAGACATTATCTTGATTAATGTGGAGCAGCTTACCCTATGACTGTGTTTATGTAGGCACAGTGTTGATTTTTTAAGATGGGAATGCAGTGTTCTCCAGAGCAGTATTGGCACAGTGCATTCATAGATGGATGAATACAAAAAACAATAGCAGTATTCTAACAGCTAAACTGCAAGGCATGTAGAGGGTAAAATACAAATAATATGCCTACAATTTGAAAGTGATATATCTTTTCAAAATCTACTTGTTAGAAGTACTTTATTCTTTTTGTAATAATTAATTGACTTTGGTTTATTTCCTTCCCCTGCAGGACTCCTCAAGTAGTGAAGATTCAGCAGATGACTCATCCAGTGAAACCAAGAAGAAAAAACACAAAGAGTAAGATATTTTCCTAAGTAATAGAACACATTTTTTATCATAGAGACAGATGCTTGTAGCTTATGCTTGATTTCCTCACTCTGAAATGCTTAAGTTCTCCTTTTAATTTGTCTTGTTCTTTCATTTTCATTTTGTAATTTTAAAATAAACTCTCAAATTATCATCTCTATTACACTAGTTTCTCAGCAGAAGAGTCTGCAATATTGTTTGAAAACATTCATCACTGCTTTTGTTTCTAAAATACCTTATTGTAGTTTACTTTTGGGTTGGAGGCCCTCCATAAAAATTCTTGTGGAGGTGGGAAACTACTTAAATAGATTGCCTCAAAGCAAATTCAAGGTAGAATCCCTTAGTTAATCCCAGATGGCTTTTATTTTAGATTTTTGTGGGGTTGCTTTTGTTTCTTTTTTCCTTTCCTTGGACATGCTTAAAAGTTGCAGTTTTGATATTACATAACTTTATTAAATTGTTAATTAAGCTATTAAGGTTGAATTTTCTTGTATAAAGTCAGAGTTTGAATCAAGATACTGTACCTCATCTTTCCCATCATAAAGTCAAAAAATCTCAGTTGAGGAGAAACCGGAGAATCCTGCTACTCAGTCACAAGTGTCTTACTCATGGTAGCTTACCTGGCTGTGAAGCACTGATGTGAGCGTTTAGTGGGAGCTTTTGGGAGCCACTGCCACTCACCAGTTGCTGCAGTTCAGGTTTTTCTGTGTTTCTCAAATCTGCCTCTGTTATTTTTCAATTCTCATGCCCAAGCTGCTGATTCTTTACATGGGCCACAGAGACCATAGGCATTAGACAGTGAGGGACTCTCCAGAATACAGTATGATAGGACTTTATGATTTGAACATGTCTAGCTTCTGATGAATATGTATCTTTCCAGGTAGACTTGTTAAGTGCTTTGTTTTCTTAATGTGCATTAACTCATTTCTTCATGATGAAACTTATATAGAAATCCAGATTTTTGTTGCTACTTTAGATTTTCAATCTACCTCTTGAGAACAGAAAACTTAGTCCATATCCCTTTGATGCCATTGGGCATTTTTTTACTTATTTAATATTCACTGAGGGCAATTTTCTGTCTCATCAACTGAAATAACTGTTACAAGATTTCTATTTCTGTGAAGAGTCTTGAGATTACAGTAGATTTGTCGTGGATTAATAACAGTTCTAGAAAATGCAACAACACGAAATTACTGTTTTGTCTTTCATAATTTACAGTGAAGACTGGCAAATGTCAGGATCAGGGTCAGTATCGGGAACTGGTTCAGATTCGGAATCTGAGGAAGACAGGGAGAAAAGCAGCTGTGAAGAGAGCGAATCTGACTATGAGCCAAAAAACAAGGTCAAAAGCCGGAAACCTCCAACCAGGTAAGAAGTTTGGCATTTGAATACTCTGGCACTATTTCTAAAAAGCAATTGAGTATTTACTACTACTATATGTGACTGAAAACAGTAATACTTACTGAGAAAAAAGCCCCACACCTTTTTTTTAAAAAAATACATAATATGATAATGTATTAATGCTTTCTAGTGAATACTGTTTTCTGTCTGCTTTAAATGAAAGCAGAGTAGTTGAACATTCATTCAGTACATGTATTCAGAAAACAATGCAGAAGATTTATTGTTGTCCCTGTTAAAACATCATTGTTATGTCATACACTATTGTCTTCAAGAATTAAGCCAAAAAGTGGGAAAAAGAGTACAGGACCAAAAAAGAGGCAACTTGATTCATCAGAGGATGATGATGATGAGGAGGAGGATGATGATTATGATAAGAGGGGATCTCGTCGCCAGGCAACAGTCAACATTAGTTACAAAGAAGCTGAAGAAACCAAGACGGATTCTGATGATTTGCTAGAAGTTTGTGGAGAAGATGTTCCACAACCTGAAGAAGATGAATTTGAAACTATAGAGAAATTTATGGATAGTCGAGTTGGCCGTAAAGGAGGTATTTTTTTTTAAGTTTTTTTAAGATCCTTGTAAAGATCGTGGTGCAACTTCAACGCATATTCTTAGCTATAGGTTAAAGAGCAATAGTTTTAAAGTTACAAAACTTTAAAGAAGTCATACTGTTTCACCTTTCATATTTGTAAGAAATATCCTATTCCCATCTAAGTATTGCAGAATAAAATACAGAGAAATTGCATACCTAAGTAGAAAATAAAAATTGGATGGAAGATAGCTCGGTGTTGCATAAATGCACACCATATTGTTATGACACTGTACAGTTCAGTGGTACTTGATCAGTACAAATTATGTACAATGCAGTGGAGAAAGTAGACTAGATGGGAGAGCTGACTAGTGGTCTGAACATTGAAAGACAGTGTTGGCAAGGCTGGACCACTGAAATCGTGATTTCAGTTACTGCAGTACAAATACAGAACAATGACTACAGAACAATGTGGAATGGCTAATAAAAATGCATCTAAAATTGCAATGGTATCTAGAATTCTGCTTTGTGTTTGTGTTTACAATTTAAAATCGTAGACTCATAGAATGGTTGGAAGAGACCTCAAAGATCAGCTAATTCCAATTTCTCTGCCGTTGGCAGGTATGCATCCAACCTGGCCTTGAACACTTAACTTCCAGGCATAGCGAATCAACAAATCAACACCTTCTCTGGGTGTAACTGGGCAACCAGTTATGGTGTCTCACCCCCCTCGTAGCAAAGAATTCTTCCCAATACCTAATCTAAACCTACTGTCCTGCAGTTTAAAGTCATTACCCTTTGTCCTACTACTGCATGCCCTTTATGAAGTCCCTCTCCAGCCTTCTTATAGCCTCCTTTAGGTTCTAGAAGATGCTGTAAGTCCTCCCTAGAGCCTTCTCTTCTCCTGGCATAACAGCCCGCACTTTCAGTCTGTTTTCATACCATAGATGTTCTAGCACTCTTACCATCTTGGTGGCCTCCTCTAGATGTACTCCAGCAAGCCCACATCCTTCTTATGGCATCCCCAGAGCCTGGGGTCTTCCTTTTTCCCTTTTTCAAAAATGGAGAGTTTATATTTCTCTTCTTCCAGTCACTGTGAACTTCCCTGCACCACCGTGACCTCAAAAGTTATGGTAGTGGCGTAGCTATTCCCTCTGCCAGTTCCCTCAGGACCTGTTGATGTATCTCATCATGTTCCATGGACTTGTGCACTTTCAGTTACCTTAATTGGTCTGAAATCTGATCTTGGGGTGATTCTTGGGTGGGTGATTCTCCTTCTCCGATTCCCTCCCTGCCTTTTCCACCCTGGTGTGGCTGAGTCACTTGCTGGTGAAGACTGAGGCAAAACAGTTACTGAGTACTTCAGCCTGCTCCTTGTCCCAAGTAACCAGTTCTCCCATACTAGAATTCTTAATTATGAAAACAAAACACATGAAAAAACACCACCCAAATGTGGAGCCCCTTGCACTTCAGGGCTACCTTTCCCCATTAATTACACTTATCATCTAAAGTTATTGGCCCTTCTCAGAGCTTGTACTCTTCTTTCTCTCAAATTCCCTCTCCCATGCCATCCCATATCCTGCCCCAGTGTATGGTGTTACTGCTGTGGTCAAAGCCTTAGGAACTAAACTTCTTCATTCTTCCTGCTCAGATAATGTTGCGACTTTTTGGCGTTGCCTCTCTGTGACTTTATCTGCTCCAGCAGCTTGCTGGTCTCATTTCCTTATCAACACCACTGAGATTAGCTCTCTTGGTTAGAGCTGGGTGCTAATAATGCCAGGGTTATGGGTTTGATCCCTGTACAGGCATAAGAGCTGGAGTCCATAATCCTTGTAGGTCCCTCCCAGCTCAGAATATTCTGTGATTCTGTATCCTGTCCTCACCAAAATGAGCCCATTTCCTGCTGCTGGTGTGCTGCAGCTACGATACAGTCTGTAGTTAATCTGTACTTTATAATTTTTACCTCATAAGATAACAGAGGTAGGGCAAGCAACAAACTTGTTTAGTAAGCAGGAGATTTATAGTGTCCCTGTTAGTAGGTTTTTCATGTCTTGAGGCTCAGACATAACATCAGATGTCTTCTTTATGCTCAGAGATAAGAATAGTGACATCAAGCAGCAAGAAAGATGACAAGCAGTGTTAGTGTGGCATTCCCTAGTGACTGCTTTCAAAACCAGGAATACAAATAAAATTCTCATGAGGAAAGATAAGATATTGCAGGTTAGATCTGGAAGTTTTGGTTGCTGTTTTGATTCCCTTGACTATTTGTGCATGTGTTAATATATTTACATCGTAATCTTTCAAATAACAGTAGTGACATGAGTGCAATAGACACTAGTCAAATATATGCTCATCTAAAATTACCACGAATTACTTTACTACATTTCTAACTGATTAACAATGCACACTTACTCAAGGCATATGATGTGGTTTCTTTCTCAGCCACAGGTGCTGCGACCACAATATATGCAGTTGAGGCAGATGGTGACCCAAATGCTGGGTTTGAAAAATCAAAGGAGCCAGCAGAAGTACAGTATCTTATTAAATGGAAAGGCTGGTCACACATCCATAACACTTGGGAAACTGAGGAAACACTGAAGCAACAAAATGTTAAAGGAATGAAGAAGCTGGACAATTACAAGAAAAAGGATCAGGAAACAAAACGATGGTGAATCTTTTATTTTTATGATACTTATTTTGAAACACTATAGATACTCTGTTGTGTTTCTGAGACCTGTTACCTGGTTTTGAGGATAGAAATTTGAGTGCCTGTGCAATGGGAAGACTGTATGTGTGTGTGTCTGTGTGGTATAAATGGAGTTTTAACAAGATGGGTAGTGTTTAAAAATAAATAATGAATTATAGTTTTTAGTAATTTTTCCATTATACTTTGATTTGAGTTCTTCAGGAATTGCTGCAAGGATCAGTATTTTCTTGGTGTATTACCTGTGTCAGGTTACTGTGAAGAATTCAATTTTCTTTACTGAAACCTGAGGTTGAAGCTTGAGAATAAAAACCTGAAGAAATATACACATTTTAAAGTCACCTCTTTGATGTCCAGTTTTATTAGTATGTTTAATATAATCAGTGAATGCTGGTGGGATTTTTAGCAACTAATCATTAGATGGATTCTTACAGAGTGAGCCACCCTGACTACTTTTCCATGAAAATAACTTGTAAAGTGTACTGCTTATCCAGAGACACAGCTACTACAGCTACCAGTTGTACTAGTCAAGCAGCTAATGGAGAATACTTACTTTCAGCAATAATTATATTTCGGTATATATGGTGAGGCACTTAGGCCAGACACAGCCATTTTGTAGTAGGGATTTTTAAGTTTCCCTCAAAAAAGCTTTCCAGGCAAGATTTGTGGGATGATTACATTCAGAGCTATAGAGTTGCTGAATTTTATAAGTTTTAGAAATATATGGTATAATAAGTGTTGTAAATTAATTCCCTCTGCAGGCTGAAAAACGCTTCTCCAGAAGATGTGGAGTATTACAACTGCCAGCAGGAGCTTACAGATGATCTACATAAACAATACCAGATAGTAGAAAGAATAATTGGTATGTTACAAACTTGTGGACAGAAATCAATGTCAGGGATTCTGTATGTTCTCAGTGCTCTTGTAGTTGTAGTTAAGAAGTGTAAAATACTGATATCACAAACCTTGTAATCCAAAACAAAATTTCAGGTAAAGGGAAGAGCTGTCAGGCTGTCTGTATGGGTCTAGCTTCTGTTGTATTGTACAATACAACATCGTACAATTGTATTCTGTTGTATTCTATTGTATTGTATGTACCTAAAATGAATGTTTTCCTATAGTACAGAAGTACAGTGCTGATCAGATCTCTGATGCATTTTTGCAGCTCATTCAAATCAGAAGTCAGCTGCTGGTTATCCAGACTACTATTGTAAGTGGCAAGGTCTGCCTTACTCTGAATGTAGCTGGGAAGATGGAGCTCTCATTGCCAAAAAGTTTCAGGCACGCATTGATGAGTACTTCAGCAGAAATCAATCCAAGACCACTCCCTTTAAAGACTGCAAGGTGAGTAGGTAATTTGCAATGGATTTATAATCAGTTGTATTGGGTCTGACTGGGATAGGGTTAACTTCCTTCGTAGCAGCCTTTGCAGTCTGTGGTTTAGATATGTGACCTAAATGGTTTTGGTAACAGATATTGCCTGTTGCTGGACAGCACTTGCACAGTGCCTTCTCTGTGTCCTATTGTGTCATCCCCACCATGAGCAGACCAGGAGGGAACACACCAGTAACGGCTGAACCCCAGATAACCAAAGAGGTGCTTGATGCAATTTAATGTCTTACTCAAGAGTAAATTGAGTGGGCTGAGCAGGGGCTGCCTGTTGCCTGGAGATTGTTGGTTATCAGAGCTGGTGAATAGATATGTGGCTCACATTCTGTCACTTGTGTGTTTTTTTTTCTGTGGGTTTTTTTGTTTTGATAGGGTGGGTGCTTTTCCTTTACCCACTAGACTCCTTATTTTGACCCACGATTTTTTTCTCACTTTTGCCATTTCATTTCTCTCTCTTGTCCCTCTAGGATGAGAAGTGAGTAAGCAGTTGTGTGGCAGCTTGGCTCCTGGCCAAGTTCAAGCTACCACATCAATTACAATGGTAGAAATGTGAATTATTTTTTAAAATCTACATATCAAATAAATATTACTAATTTTTTTGGAAGTTTTTTCAGAGTACCAATAATGAGATATAGTAGGATGGATGGACAATAGCACTACTGAGAGTAGGTTTTGTGGATACCAGTCCTCTGCATTTTTCCTAGCATTCAGAAGTGGGTTTATTTTAAAAGAAAACTTTGAGTGAGTTAATGTCACTCACGTTGTGACATTTAGATTAGCAATCAAGCTAGTTTCAGCTTGCTTACTTGGTGTTCTTATATGGCCTTTTTTACGTTGATGGATAAAAGCTAGAGATGATGACCTAGTAAATACCATCTGTTACTTTTTCTATAGTAAGATCTTTCAGTAATTTCGATCAGTAACAGTTCAATCATTGACTGATGATCAACTTGCTTTTCACAGGTTCTAAAACAAAGGCCACGGTTTGTTGCACTAAAGAAGCAACCATCTTACATTGGAGGACACGAAGGTTTAGAGTTAAGAGATTATCAGTTAAATGGGTTGAATTGGCTTGCTCACTCATGGTGCAAGTAAGTAGTCTAAAATTTGTTTATAAGTTGCAAGCATTTGTAAAGTTTTGAAATGTTTTCTTCTGTTGGATGGGGTTTTTTTTTAAGTTGGAGACTTTCATACTGTAAGGTCAAAGTAGAGGTCTGAAGGGACTGGTTTTGCTCTAAGTAGTACCAAAATTATCATTCTGTGGCCATTCTCAACAAAAACCAGCTAAGATATGTCATTACTTTGCTTTTAGTTTCAATGGAATAAGTTGTATTTCTAAAACCACCAACAAACCTAAAACAGTAAAATGAGAAAACCCAAACAAACATTTCTGGAATGTCAACATTAATGTTAAACTTTTAAAATTAAACTCAGGAGGACTACTTGCAACCTTTTTGTTAATTTAAGAGAGTAGGAAGGGTTGGAAATCTTTTTATGGAAAAACAATGTAAATAAATTTCTTCCAAATGTATAGTAGCAAAAATGTTGGAAACTTTTGTGAGTAGGTTTTATGCTCAAAAGATAATAATTTCTTTTTATCCAAGCCTTTCCCATCTTCACGCATTCTCTAAATAACTTTGTTCCTTTCTTGTGGTTTTTTTTTCTCTTTTTTAGAGGGAATAGCTGTATTCTCGCAGATGAAATGGGTCTGGGTAAAACAATACAAACAATTTCTTTTCTGAACTATCTGTTTCACGAGCATCAATTGTATGGGCCTTTCTTGTTGGTTGTGCCACTTTCTACTTTGACGTCTTGGCAAAGAGAGATTCAAACCTGGGCTCCTCAGATGAATGCTGTAGTTTACTTAGGCGACATAACTAGTAGAAATATGGTGAGTATTTCTCCTTGTCACTGGAAGGTCTTGTACATAAACAAAACATACTTCATATTCTTATCATCTGCGTGTCTCAAATATTTTGATTGGGACTGAGCAAGTATTTGCCGAAGCCATGTGTCTTTAAAATGTGAAAATGTAAATTGAAAGCTTGGATTTTGATCTCATATAAATGCGTGTGAGAGATATCCTTTCTGCTTAATAGTCAACAGAATTAAAAATTTTGTCTTGCATTTGAAAACCAGCTGTCTTCTGCCATGTGATTATTTAGGTGGATATAGTGAAAATACGTATGTAAGACAACCAGTCATGATCTTGTTTTATTTCCTGAAAGGTTGCTGGTTTGTTAATGTTAGTAATCTTACACATTAAAGTAAAAAGTTCCTGTATGGTTATGTATGTATATGTATGTATATGTATGTATATATGTATGTGTACATAATTATGTATAAAATGTATACATGTTAATATATATATATACACACTTATATATATAAATGCTATATGTGTATGTTGTTCTTCTGTTTTGTTATCATATTGTTTTATGTTATTAAATATCTACATTGTTTTAGTATTTAAAATTATTCAAGTCAGCAAGACCTTTTTTCTGCAGCTTATAATTCACTTGTTTATTTTTGTAGATAAGAACTCATGAATGGATGCATCCACAGACCAAACGATTGAAATTTAACATACTCTTAACAACATATGAAATTTTGCTAAAGGATAAGGTAATTGCCCTTCTGTGGGGAGACAAAAATAATTTTCCCAATATAAAATTCTTTTTATACTTGCATGTATTTGATTTATGGCCCATTAAATTTATGGAGAGTCTGATAGTTTTTGCTTTTGAAAGTATGACAGTGTGTACTTTGGGGTTTTAGGTTTTGTTTCTTGGGGGGCCTTTTCTTATTTTAAGCACTTCCGGATTTTACATGTGTGTGGTGAAGCTTTTAACCTTTCTCCGTTTTGTGAGATGGATGCTACTTAGTTTTCTTCAGTTTGCTTGCGAGTCTCATTACTGTAATGTTCTCCTCTCAACTTCATGCTCTACTTCTTTGCAGACCACCTTCAAGGAACTGAAACAGAACCCAATCCTTAGTCCCAATATGATACGAAACTAGGAAATCCCATGTAGTTTTTCTGTGATATTGTGCATACTGTAGTATGTGTACATTTATTAATACTGTCTCTGTATGAGAGGACACAGAGTTACTGTTAATCCTTCTAACAGTATGTGGAAATTGAAGAAGCACTTAACTTGGCTTTGTTTACTTCATTTGTTCGTATGGGAAGAAGGCAACTATTTTTTTTCTCCAGCCTTGTTAAAAATGTAGTTCAGACTTCCAGGATTTTTTTAAAATAATTTATTAATAAATTTAATTTATCCTTTCTTAGGATTACTACACAGCTTTTCATTGAACCTGGCAAATGTAAAAGCCCTAATTAGTACTGAAATCATATAGCCTTTATTTTATTAAACCAAGAAGTGATTTGGTTTATAGATTGATTAGATAATGTGGGGAACCATGTAATGTATTAATTTGAGTAATGTTTCCCTGCTTCTCCACTTCTTTTCCAAGTCATTCCTTGGTGGTCTGAATTGGGCATTCATAGGAGTTGATGAAGCTCATCGTTTGAAAAATGACGACTCTCTTCTGTACAAAACTTTAATAGACTTTAAGTCTAACCATCGTCTTCTTATTACTGGAACACCTCTGCAAAACTCTCTCAAAGAGCTTTGGTCTTTACTGCACTTCATCATGCCAGAAAAGTAAGAAAGCGTTTTTTGTCAAGTTTGTTGTGGCAAAATAATGTAGTGAAGTGAGAAGCAGTAGAATTGTTAAAAAATCAGGGAATTGTACTGAAAGATAGCTTAAATATCCTACATAAATTAAATGCATGTATCTTTTCATGCTACGTTAGGTAAGTAATGTTGGTAGCAGATGTCGCCTTTTCCCATTTTAGTAGTGTGCAAAAGTTATGGATTGGTGTATGGGTCAGAACCTGGAAAAAAGATTACATCTTTGCCTAAGAGAAAAACCATATAGATTTGCTGTGAGGGAAGAAGAATGGAACCTTTCTTGTGTTAGTACTATTAATGAAAACAAATTGTGCCAAATGTCCTTTAATTCAATCAGATAACTGGCTTTCCTATATGTTTTGCATACGGTAAGCTTATTGCATTGACCTGATTTTGTACTGACTTGTTTAAACCTAAGGTAAACCAGAGCTCATGTGAAGGCACGTGTTCCTGTCAGACATCTTGTAAACGCCAAGCACCATAGCTCTGTTTAGTTTGAGCTATGGATTATACTGACTTTCTGAGAACATGACAAGCAAAGCCACTGAAGCTGGGTAGCCATTATTTGTTTGTCTGATCATAAACTCTGTTCTCCAAGTCTATTAGATCATAAACTCTGTTCTCCAAGCTAAACATCAGCTAGACCATACAAGCTGCAAGACATATTTTAAGTATGTTCTTGTTCTCTTGCACACCCTCTAGACATAGAGCTGGCTTTTCATGCTGTCTTGATAAAATATAATAATTTTCGGCAACCATCTAAACAAGTGTCATTGCAGAAAAAGAAAAACGTTACATTTCCGTTGTGGAATCAGAAGTTTTCATTCTGTAGACATTTTTGGAAAATTCTGTTCTTCTATTTACAGGCACAATATCTAGAATTTCTTGGGAGATGAAATTTAGAAATTGGATAAAAGAGAAGGGAATGGGGAAGAAATCTGAATGTGTGTGTGGTTTTGTGGTATATATATGCATGTTCTGTGTCTGTGTTATCTTTTTTCCTGAATTTTGCATTCACAGCATGTCACTATTTTGCACTTACACTTTATTATGTTGAAGGTTTTCCTCATGGGAAGATTTTGAAGAGGAGCATGGCAAAGGGAGAGAGTATGGTTATGCAAGTCTTCACAAAGAACTTGAACCATTTCTGCTGAGAAGAGTTAAAAAAGATGTAGAAAAGTCTTTACCTGCTAAAGTTGAGCAAATTCTGAGGATGGAAATGAGTGCATTGCAGAAGCAATACTACAAGTATGTACCAACTCTTTGTATATTCTGCTATTTCAGTGATATATCTATGTACAGTTTACTGAATTACAGTGGCTTGTGTACTGTATGGCAGCTGAGGCTTCTTCATATGCTCTACATATATATATGTATATATATAAGTATAGGGTTTACAGCAATAACATTCTGTGAAGGAGGAAGGGCTCAGGAATTATGTTCATCTAATGTCTATTTATGTAGTTTGGTGTATTGAGATACTCTTTTGGGAGATGCTTTTTTCTTTAGCTTGTTCCTATTTTGGCAGCTTTTATCAGTCTTACTTCCACATATGGTTAGAAGTTACTAATATTGTACATCTTACTTCATAGGTGGATTTTAACTAGGAATTATAAAGCCCTTAGCAAAGGTTCAAAAGGCAGTACCTCAGGCTTTTTGAACATCATGATGGAACTCAAGAAGTGTTGCAACCATTGCTACCTCATTAAACCACCAGATGATAATGAATTCTATAATAAACAGGAGGCCTTACAGGTAATGTCACTTTTTAATTAAGAAAAAAAAAAGAGAGGTTTTACATCCGTAGTTTTCACAGAATTTTATAGTGCCTTGACAGTTCATTATTTCTTATTGAAATGCATTAAGGAAAAAATGGTTTTCCACAAAATATGCATCTTGGGTTTTTACAGTGAAGTATGTTTTCGTTCTTAATTGGAACTGAATATTTGACAATTGAGTAAATAAATATGTGCAGTTTTAATTACATAAAATTTTATGGATATTTTAAACTGTAAAATTCTTCAGGAATGTCAGAATTTGCCTTTTGTTTTTCTGCCCACAGTAATAGAAAGTGAAGCAAACCTCAGATGGATGTCCAACATACCCCAGTGTGTATTAGTATTGCGATGAATTTATTTTGCAATGTATGTTTCTTGGTTTTTGTAGCATTTAATACGTAGCAGCGGGAAACTAATCCTTCTTGACAAGCTACTGATTCGTCTGCGAGAGCGTGGCAACAGAGTCCTGATTTTCTCACAGATGGTAAGGATGCTGGACATCCTGGCAGAATATCTGAAATACCGTCAATTCCCATTTCAGGTAAAAAACTTGCTGGTAATAGCAGCTAAGAAGCTTTGATCTTGAATATTTAAAAAAAAAGTTCTTTACTGTGAGGCTGTCAAAGCACTGGAACGGGTTGTCTAGAGGTTATAAAATTTCTGTCTCTTGTTGAGGTCCAAAAGCTACCTGGACGTGGCCTTGGGCAGTGTGCTTGAGCTGTCCCTGCCTGAGTAGAGGACTTAGAAAAATGACCCTCAGCAGTCTCTTTCAGCTTTGTGATTATGTGACCTTTACCCCTTTGATTAAAAAATGTGGAAGAAAATGTCTTCTTTTTTTAGAAAGGGACTCTATGATGAATGTTATTTTGAAGTGAAACAGATGAATTAAAATTTATGTGAGCTGTTTATTTACTTTTTTCCCTTCATGTAATAGTGTTTTGGCAGCTGACAATTGAAGTTGCTCTGATATTGAGTGTAGTATAAAAATACGTTTTAACTGTATTTCTCAATCTTTTTAGAGACTTGATGGATCAATAAAAGGGGAATTGAGGAAACAAGCACTGGATCATTTTAATGCAGAAGGATCAGAGGTATAGTATTGCTTTTCCTGAGAAATCAGTTTTATTTTTTCCCAAGAAGTACAAAAAGACATTGCACAAAAAAGAAAGGCTGAAAAAAAGTGAGGAATATATCGTAACGGTTGGAAATTCATTGCTACTGCCTAGAGTATAAGGTTCTAAATATTTTTTTAAGAAGAGGTTAAGTAGAAAACACACAGATTAGGAAAATGGAGCTGCTTGCTCTATAAATGCTGCAGAATTTTAACCCCAGCTTTGTTCCTCTAGAATTTAATAATGTTTACAAGAGTGCTGAACTTGAGCAGTAAGCATGCAAAAGTCCTTTGACAGTGGGCAGAACTAACTTCATATATCATTGCATGAACAATCATATTTTACTTGTTTCAAATACGATTCCTGTTATCTTCCACTTGTGACATGCCATGGAAGAAATAGTAAAGTACTGATTTTTAGCAATTCTTTGGGAGCAACCTATGAGTATGTAGTCATCTGTTAGGATTCTTTAGATTTTGAACTGAATATTTGTACCTTATTTAGCAGTCCTATTATGCAAGTCATTCCAAGTCTTTCGATTGGTTTAAATCTTTTGTCCTACACTTTCAGATTTAGAGGAGGGGAAGTTGGTCGGTCATTGATTTTGAGGTTTAGTTTGTTTGGTTTAATTGGTATTTGAAGATAGCATTTGTTAGTTGCTACTGACCTTATTTCTGCTTTGTGGAGGGAGAAGGACTGAACTCCTTGTTAAATACAAAAGTTAACTCTCTTTCAAATTTCTTTCATAGACATTGTTGTGAAATCAGACATCAGAAACTTCAGACATTTTCTGAAATGTTAGCAGTTATACTGTAAATTTTTTGAGATGAAGAAGAATTTAAACCAAGCATTTCTAAAATTGAGGCAAACTGTGCATTTGTACGGCAAGAAAAAGAATGCTCTCAGTTTTATTTTTTATTTCCTAAAATTTCATAATATTTTGGAGGGAATGTTGGAGAGGTTTTGTATTACTGAACTGAGAGCTGCCTGGAAATCTTTGACACAATTATCAGGACTCTTCCCTTATTGTAATGGTTGCTGTTTCCTGTACCTGTACTGAAAATTTGGTTTGTTTGGGTTTTTTTTACCCTGCTTTACTTTGGCTTGGATTTTGTATGTTGGTTTTTTGCATGTCTCAATATCCTTCTACAGTCTTTCATAGTTATGAAAGACTGATTCAATAATTTTATATTGCCTACAGGATTTTTTCTCCTTGCTGTTTACTCCTTTTCATATTGTTCATGAATATGCTGAACAGCCTTGAACTCAGCAGATGTTTGCTTCTGTCTCGTAATCAGTTATGTGTGGGCTCAAGTGCTTTCTCTGCTCTGACATGACTGTTTAGTCTTCCGGAGCTTGCGGCAGGGAGGATGGGAGAGCATTTTTGTAACATTAGAGGCTTTGACAGTAAGATTTGGTATTTTTTGGCCAGTCTGGTTTCTTTGGGATGTCTTGCTCAGTGATCCTCATCTAGGTTACTGCTTCCTTTAGACTGTTGAGAAGTCAGTAACTTTATGAAAGAAATCAGTAATCAGCATTTGCTTAATATTTAAGGAAGCTTTAAGCATAGAGCAATAACGGATTTGGTGGTCTATGATTTAGTAGTCTGCACCACATACTGCATAAAGTATATTGGTTCCTTTAGGAATATTAAAGCATTATATAAAAAACCATTTCCTACTTTATAATTTCAGGACTTCTGCTTTTTACTGTCTACCAGAGCTGGAGGATTAGGTATCAACTTGGCATCTGCTGATACTGTGGTTATATTTGATTCTGACTGGAATCCACAGAATGATCTGCAAGCACAGGCTAGAGCACATAGAATTGGACAGAAGAAACAGGTAAACACACTCAGTTTAAGCTCAGGACCTGAAGGACAATTCTGTACATCAGCTGTCCACTCTCTGTCTTCATCAGTCAGTCCTCATGTATTTTTGAGAATAACTAATACTTTCTGCATATGTCCAGAAATGTTAGTAATGCTTGTTTCTTTTTTCCTGAGTCTCCATACATCAAGATACAATAGCTGTGGTAATTGGGTGGGAGAGGGAGAAGAGTTGTGGACTTGTCTGTCTTACATTCATTAGTATGATTATCATTCTACAAAATAACTGCTACATCAGGCATATCCCCAATGCTTAAATATTCTAGTTCTCAAAAGGATTGTTCCCTTCTTACAGAAGACATACAGTAACAATTACCAATATGACATGATTACCTCCGGCAATACTTGTGCCAAGTCACTGAAGTTTATAAAGAAAGGTCTGAGACTATTCATTTGAGTTTTTTAAAATGTTTCTGTGAAGACCGTGGTAATGTGATTAAACTAGTATTTCGTATTTAAAACCGGAAACCGTATTTAAAACCGTGGAAAAAAATCTGAAGTTATGTAATAAAGACTGAGATTTCTGCTTTTAATTTTTTTAATTTTTAAATACACATAGGTTAATATTTATCGACTAGTCACAAAAGGATCCGTAGAAGAAGATATTCTTGAACGAGCCAAGAAAAAGATGGTGTTAGATCATTTAGTAATTCAGAGAATGGACACTACAGGGAAAACTGTATTACATACAGGCTCTACTCCTTCAAGGTACCTTTGTGTTTGTTTCTACACCAACTTACCCTTAAGAATATTTCACTTGTTGATGAAAGGCAAAACATAAAATGCAAAGTCTTTGTAGATTTTTATTTGCATATTAAATATGTGTCTCAATTATATAAAGTTTATATTTAACAGTGAAAAGGAAGCTTAATTGACTCATTATTATAGAGAACTTTTCCCAGTTAATAAGTTAACATGTTTTTCCTGAAATGTCATTTATTTCAGCTCAACACCTTTTAATAAGGAGGAGTTGTCAGCAATTTTGAAGTTTGGTGCTGAGGAACTTTTTAAAGAACCTGAAGGGGAAGAACAGGAGCCTCAAGTAAGTAGGGCTTGTGGACTAAGTAGATAAACCAGCTGAAAATATGTATGAATTATTTAATTGTAAAGAGAAACTTCTTTTTTTTATCCTCAGGAAATGGATATAGATGAAATATTGAAGAGGGCTGAAACTCGGGAAAATGAGCCAGGTCCATTAACTGTAGGAGATGAGTTGCTTTCACAGTTCAAGGTATGGCTCTGCTCCCTCCTTCCTGCTATAGTTATACTTTCCTTTTTAAATAGTGTTATTTCTCTTCTATGTATTTATCTCCTCGTTCTTCAGAAATAGATACTTCAGTAAGTCAACTCTGTATCACTTCCTAGTCAAATAGTTTTTCGCCTATGCATGGTACCTCACCATCAGTATAAACAATTAAAAATACATTATGTATTTTGATAATAAAATGAGATGTATTTATGAATGTGTTAATGATTACAATTTTAATTTTGTGTTTTATTTGCCTGCCTTTGTTATTAAGCAGCTATAGTATCAATAAATGCAATATATTCTTTGTGTTTTTTAGCTGATAATTTCTCCAAGTTGCTTTTAGCCCCAAAGTAAACTTGGAATGCCAGGTATTTTTAAGCGTTATCAGTTAAACATATAATGTGTGGGGAAAAAAATGCAGAGCATGACGTGTGTTTAGTTCAGGAGATTATTAAATGGCTCTCCTGCTAATCACTCACTCGCAACATAGTTTGATACCTGCATAGTATTAATGTTTGGTTACTTTTATATTATCATAGTTTTGCGTGAAATCAGGCATTTAGATGTTGTTAGTCCTATTTTAAAGGAAGTTACAGGTGTAACAGTCGTACAGGTGTGAGGGCCTTGATTCTCCTGTATCTCAGCCCATGCTGAAAGGAGTCTGTCTTTCCTATGAATGAAAGTACTTCCATTAGAGACTGTTTCATTAATTTGTAATTTATAAAATTTATATATATCTTATAAAACAATAGCATATATATAAATAGATAAAATATGTAAATATTATATATATAAATGCATAAAATATGGCATCCATAACTTTGTTTTCTTAAAGTAGTAGTTGATTAGTCATTTTCAAATTGTCATGCATTGACTTGATGAAAATATATAAACATTTTGATTTACAAGGTGGCCAACTTCTCCAATATGGATGAAGATGATATTGAGTTAGAACCAGAAAGAAATTCAAGAAATTGGGAAGAAATCATTCCAGAGGTCCAGAGGCGAAGAATAGAAGAGGAGGAAAGACAGAAAGAACTTGAAGAAATATACATGCTTCCGAGGATGAGAAACTGTGCAAAACAGGTGTCTCTTGGTTCTGACTGAATTGTAGTTCTCTGTTGCTTTTGGCGTAGTTTGTTGCTTTTGGGGTTTGGATTTTTTTTTTTCCTTTTCTGTACACATTTTTTTGACAGAGCAGGTAAAACTTGCTTATATTTGTTACTTACATAGCTTGCTTGCTCTGGAATTCCAGATTAGCTTCAATGGCAGCGAAGGGAGGCGCAGTAGGAGTAGAAGATACTCTGGATCTGATAGTGACTCCATCTCAGAAAGAAAAAGGCCAAAAAAACGTGGAAGACCACGAACTATTCCTCGAGAAAATATTAAAGGATTTAGTGATGCAGAGATCAGGCGGTAAGATATGGGAGGGCATGGATATTTAAAGGGGCAAGAAATTAAAATTATTTTTATTAATAATATTTTTATTAAGTCTTGAAATGACAGTGATAATGTTTTTCCTGAAATTGTTTGAAATCTTTTTATTCTAGGAATTTATTGTTTTTACCTTGTGATGCTGACATAGTGAACTGTTACAACAAGAATTTGAACCCCTTTTAATGAGGTATAAAATTAGGTTTGAAAAATATTCATGATAGGTTTAAACTTTTTAGTTCCTGCAGCCTATGAAGACGGTAATTTCACTGGATGATTACTGACAGTGATTTTACAAGGTGTGAGCTTTCCTTTAAAAAGAAATAAGCAAAATAATCTGGCTTCCAACAATTTATCTAAAACCCATGATGCTGAAAGCATAGGTTACATCTATTTGGTGACAAATGAAAGAAATTGATTGGGTTTTTTTGGGGTTTTTTGGTTTTTTTTAAACTTCTTGGCACTATAATTGAGTTGTTACATCCTGCTTTTTTAAAACTAAGAAAATATAAAATCCTATTTGAAACTTGTACTATCATTGGTCCCATTTGTATATGCTAAATATTTGCTGAAGTATTGTTTTGGTAGGAGGAGGAATTCTTCTGGTAAACATTTTTGGGTTTGTGAAATGGTACTTTGCTTCTGAAATTTAAGTATGTATGTTTCTCTAAAATGCTGTAAAGTTTTCAGAGTATTTTTTTTTTGAAGAATAACTTCAAAGATCCTTTTTGGCTTTCTGTCTCATCTAACAGTGACATAAACTACTTTTTTCAAGGCTATTCTTGGGCTTGCACAGGCAATTTTATTGTTGAGGAAGTTTTCTTTCTTCTTTTTATTTATTTATTTTAATTTTATTTAATTTCCTTTCTCATCCAAGTATCCCCAGTTTCTTTCCATTGCTTAGATATTTCAACAGAGAGTATCTCTCATGTAATTTTCCAAAATCTTCCCATTACCTTTTGGGGATTGCTCTTTTTAATAACTATATAATTACAGATAACAATGTCTGAAATCTTCATTTACTGTACATTCACATTCAGTTTTTATTTTTAGATACATACAGCTGCAGAATCCTCAGTCTTTTGAAATTAATAAAGTAATTTCTGAAATAAATTTTATCTTCTATTGTTTTATTTATATCAGTTCTCAAACCCATAAAACTGATTTTATTCATCTGAATATATGAAGCTTCTTTAATCTCGCTACCTTTTTTCCCCCCACTGTCCACATGGCATTATACTAAGATTAACAATTGTATCAGTACAACTTTAAAACAAATGTAGTTTGTTCAACTTATATTTAAATGGAAAAATTATTTTCTGTTACTAGGTTTATCAAGAGTTACAAGAAATTTGGTGGCCCTCTCGAGAGGTAAAGTTGTTTGCGTGTTATTTATGTGGCAACTTGGAATCTCTTTTTTATAAAAATTAGAATGTACCATGAAACTTTATGCAGCAGGGCAAATAAATACATCATCTTGAATATAGTGTGATTTTAGTGACTTCCATTTCCTTATTTATGGTGTGTATGCAGACAGCCACACAACAGACCTTGCCATTTGGAGGAATGCTTCCTTTATATTTATCTGCTGACTTGTTTAATCTTATTTGGTGATAATCATTCACTTACCGTGTTTGATAAGCCTGTTGAAAGCCTATCAGTTTATGCACTCTGACAGTCAAAGTTAGTTTTGCATTTTACATATTGTCAATTCATATTTTTAAGCTTCTTAAAAACTTTCCATCCTTAAAAATATTAATCCTTAGAAATATTTACAGTGCCTATGATTGTATGATACATATATGTATATATGATCTAATAGTTCCATTTCTTTTCTAAAGAAATGTGCAATAACTAACACTAGGGTTAAGGTTCTTTACAGTTCTTGTTTTATTTGCCTCATACCTAAATCATTTAGGGTTTTTCATCTTGGATCAAAATTGTACACCAAATAGAAACCACAGGTGACTGATAAATTCCGTGTTATTTTTTCTTAGTTTAGTAGTCTGAAGGAGTCATTCACAACTGCCAGA